>NW_009713302.1:0-13717 GCF_000703405.1 Apaloderma vittatum | reverse complement strand
AGAATAACTGACACAAGTGACTAGAAAAAACAAACAAAACCAGACATGCCAAAACTCAGATCAATTCCAAAGCAGGGTGTCAGAAGACAACTCTCAAGAAAAAATACTCACTCTGTGCAGATTTTGTTCTGTTTGTAAAACTTGTGTCTTGCTGCAAACAGCCGTGAAATATATTTGGCATTTTCAAGATCATCCTTTAAACAGAAGAAAAAAACAGGGAGGGGGGGGAAATACAATCATTCATATTTTGTTATTCTTACCAAGAAGTAACAAAGAAGAGTTTTAAAAATCCAACTGTGGTGACGCTTGGTAAGGTCCGTCACGTACGGAATCTGGCTGCCAAGAACATGTCTAGTGGCCTCAAGAGCATTCAAGGCATTGAGTTACCGAAATACAGCAGCATGCCTTTACATGCTGCCACTTCTCTGCTAAGTCACAGTAGGAGGGGAGGAGGGACAACAACAACAAAAAAATGGCTCAAGCCTGCTGGTCCAGTTTCTATACTGGCCTTGGTTCAGGGAGATGTGGAGTGATTTTAAATAGCACAGAACAGCACTGCAGCCCTCTGAACTCCGGTATGTGCACACATTGTAGCTTATGCCCAGTCTGCACAACTACTTATGCTGCTATATTTATGCCAATATGAACAATAGCGTGGCACTGTGGATGCTTCATCTCACAAGCACTTCATTTCTTTTGTAGCTTCCCAGCATAATATATGTGGGGATTCTTGGAAAAGAATACAAATATTTCTAGCTAAATGAAATTAATTTCTCTTTCTGCATAAAGTAAAATGTCAACTTATCGGGAAAGGGTGGGCTTATGGTGAGTGAACCCCTTTGGGAAAGTGGATTTTTCAAGGTTTGTTATTATATAAGCAGCTTTCTTAATGACACTGATTAGATCTTTTTTCTTACTGTGTGAAAGAGCACATTCTCTTCTTTGTTGATCAACTCCAGAACAATTGAAGACTTATTATGTGCTATATTCCCAATGTCATTCCACCTGTAGAGTAAAAAAATGCAGCAGAGTAAAAAAAATGCAGCAGAGTTTGCCAACACATACATTCAAGCATTTGACAAACACATTAAGAATCCCTTAGTCAACATTAGTCTCCTTTTATGTGAAAGCTTTTCAGTAGCTGTTTGGTGAAGAAACATGGTCAGGAAAACAAGGAAGTCATGCTCTGATTAAAGGAGAAGCAGATATTAAGCTCTTATTCCAAAGCAGGAGAATTTAAGGCTCTCTTTAAAAACACCAATTTGAAGATTCATAATAGAAGATACACTGAAAATACATTAATGACAAACATTTTACTGAACTGTTGCATTTTTGAATGGATTGACTTTAGCCACACATACTAGAAATTTTAATAAT
The DNA here is from genome assembly GCF_000703405.1 of Apaloderma vittatum. Classification (NCBI taxonomy): domain Eukaryota; kingdom Metazoa; phylum Chordata; class Aves; order Trogoniformes; family Trogonidae; genus Apaloderma; species Apaloderma vittatum. Next base: position 12,340 of record NW_009713302.1, on the reverse strand, counting down.
TTTTTAAATAGTGCCATTCCTCTCCAAATGCTGTTTCTAACTTCCCCTCCAGTGCTAATTCTTCCTAAAGAAGGTTAAGCTGACAACATGGTTATGTAGGCTATGCATACCATGTTAATACTCTGGTTTTATGTTTGCAATCTTTTTTTTTTTTCCAAGTAATTGTCAGGTTACCCAAGATGAGAGTTATAATCTTCTTACAAATAGCTGACAGACATTTGCGTACATTGCATGCAATTCACGGGGATGGAAAGGACTTGTTTGTTCTGTTTGCAGCATGCATTCCTCTTCATGTCATGGCAGGATGCTTGAAGTGCATATTTGCAAAGAGTAAGGATTCCAGCACCAACTATCATTTCTACATGTAAAGGAACTTCTTGCTTTTGTCACCTAGCACAGTTAAAGGATTGTCTAATTTTTTCTCAAAATTAAATACGCAAAACATCAGCTATCACAGAATCATGCAGGCTGGAAAAGACCCTTGGGATCATCGAGTCCAACCATTAATCCTACTCTGCTAAGCTCACCCCTAAACCATATCGCCCAACACCACATCTAGACAACTTTTAAGCATACCCAGGGATAGTGACTCAACCACCTCCCTGGGCAGCCTATTCCAATGTCTGGCTACTCTTTCTGTGAAAAAAATTCTCCTAATGTCCAGTCTAAACCTACCCTGTTGCAGTTTGAAGCCATTCCCTCTTGTTCTATTCCTCATTACCTGTGAGAAGAGACCAGGACCAACCTCTCTACAATGTCCTTTCAGGTGGTTGTAGAGAATGGTGAGGTCTCCCCTCAGCCTCCTCTTCTTCAAACTAAACAGGCCCAGCTCCTTCAGTCGCTCTTCACAAGATTTATTCTCCAGGCCCTTCACCAGCTTCGTTGCCCTCCTCTGCACGCGCTCCAACACCTCAAGATCTCTCTTGTATCGAGATGCCCAAAACCGGACACAAACAAAAGGCGCGACCTCACCAGTGCCGACAACCAGGGGGACAATCACCTCCCTGCTCCTGCTGGTCACACTATTCCTGATACAGGCCAGGATGCCACTGGCCTTCTCAGCTACCTGGGCACACTGCTGGCTCGTGTTCAGCTGCTTGTCAGTTAGAAACCCAGGTCCCTTTCTGCCAGCAGCTTTCCAGCCACATTCTCCCAAGCCTGTAGCGTTGCATGGGGTTGTTGTGTCCCAAGTGCAGGACCTGGCACTTGGCCTCGTTGAAGCTCGTACCATTAACATTGGCCCATCGAACTAGTCTGTCCAAGTCTCCCTGTAGGGCCTCCCTACCCTGGTGCAGATCAACACTCCCACCTAACTTGGTGTCATCTGCAAACTTACTGATGATACACTCTATGTCCTTATCAAGATCATCAATAAAGATGTTAAACAGAAATAGTCCCAACTGTGTGGAAAAGGGAGCTGTAGCATTTTGGAAGATGACCACTGAAAGCCCTCTTAAGGCAAAAAAACCCCAGCATTCCACTTCGAGTCTGATACGAGCCTTAGCTGCTTACCAAAAATCAGTGGACCTCATAAAACACAATTTTTGGCTGCACAAATGTTCATATGCTATTAATGAGGACTAGTAAAAATCCACTTCAAGTTAATACCAATGGTAATGGAAATATCCACCAGAACAGTAGCAAAGAAGAAACTCTAGCCTCCCTAGGATCATGGAGATTTTCACATAGAAGAAACATTTTCATATAGAAAAAAACTTTTATAAGAAGTAACAAAACCCACAAAAGAAAGAAAGTTAGTGGAAAGGTTTAAGTCATTCTTAATAACCAAAATAAACAGCAAACAATTAAGTGACACAACCAGGATTTTCAAAATTACGGAATGAGAAAGTTCAGCTTTCTCATTCCAGTGGGGCACCTAAATATGGAAACTAGATTTTCAGAAACATTGAGCACCTAGGCTGCCAACTGTGAGGTTTAACAGATTTGCATTCAGAGGCATCAAAGCAGCAGACATAAAGGCAAGAAAGAAAAGGGATCAAAGTCTTGTAAGTAGAACAAGATACATGACAGACAACTACATCTTTCGTGCCATCAAACCCATTCACAGACATCAGAAATTATTCTTTATCACATCTCTTACGGCCAAAAGGCCAATCCTGAAAACAGCAAGGTGACTACTCCTTAGTTAGAGGACTGGCACTATTGAAGTCACATATGAAGTAAGGAAAAAACCCCACACACAGAGCTCTGAAAAGAAACTCGCTTTAAATACAGAATACCCTAGCTTTTACCTATAAATCACAGTTGTCCTAATTCTGTTTTTTACGAAGATTCCCATGAAGAAAATACCGAGGTGTATGTCATTTCCATGATTATCCTGCAGAGAAAGGATAATATATTTAGTTTAATAAAGAAACCAGCCAATACACACATACGAATGCATGCTGAACTACCAAACAGAAGCCCTTCTTCAGGATGAATGCAGGATTAACCCTCAACTAACCTGTATTTTGCTGCTTGATTGGACTCTGATTTTTGACACAGTTAGCACTGAACTGGATTCATTCTGTTGATTAGTGAGAACAGATGAAAGCTAAACGAGCCTAAGGCTGTCAAACAACACACACTCCACCAACTGGTACTCATTGTATAATAACCCACATTCCCTCTCACTGGGATTCGAGCTACCTAGAGCCCATGGGACTACCAAAAGCAGCAGTTCTCTTTTACACTCAACGGTATTTCCCCAGTCATCTGTGAAAACCTGTAGAGATTTCAGAAAACCACATCTGGAGATGGAATCCCTCTCAGAAAGTACTTGTATCTCTATATAGATACATCCTTTACTGTTTTTCAATTATTGGATAAAATATTCATCTACACACACCACAATGCCCACTGTCCTTGCATTGCTTTTCAGAAGTTCTATTGTTTTTGTCCCTACACATGTCTCCTTGCGGGCTCCTGTTTGAAAACCACATACTCCTGCTCCCTTTTGCCATCAGTTGTTTTCTTTAAAATGGTTTGTTTTCTTTTTTTTTTTTTTGCTACAAAAGCTTAATGCTGTCAACAAAGATGTTTTTCTATATTTATAAACAAAAACAACTCCCCCTCAGCTACATATAGAGTAACTGATTCACACTTTAAAGTGGTAAATAAAAATCACGCTAACACAGAGTGTGGTTAAGAAGAACTGCTAGAAGAAAGGATATGAGAGAAGTTAATGCCCTATGCATGAGCAAATTCTAGAAACCACCAGGCATCCTTGCATTTTAATAGAGCAGATTAGAGCTGTTCTCCTGACCTTGCTGTTCTTTATTCCCATAAGGCAAGAGAGTATCTGCTAAGTTTCTAACTACCTGTTGTAATTATCTAAACTACCTGTTTCTAACTACCAAGTGTTAGGCCTTTTGCAAACAAAAGTCAGATACCAATTTTCAAGCCCCAGCCTCTGCGCCAGCGTTCTCCCACACATACTACAAGTGAGCGGTGGTCTCACAGCTGACAGTTGTCAGCGTGGCCTGATTAGAGGACTCCACACTCCTCTGCCTTGTCCCAAAGGCAGTTTTAGAAGGCAAAGAGACTCGGGAAACGTTGGGGAAAATGTATGTGTTTGTACGTTTGTTTGTGTGTATACACTCAAATATCTATACAGAAAGAGAAATATATTTCTAATATAATTTTCTAACAGGAACGATAAAGAGAAATCTTTTATTTTTTTCCATTTGAATGTAGTTCTAGTTGTCCACAAGGCCAGCATGCTGCTCTTTGATATAAGGGTAAGACTAACCTGCAATTTTGCAGAGCACCCAGCCCACTAACCACACTTATCTTACTGACATGCAATAATAACTAATGACAATTTCAAGACAGAAATCCTTTGCAGCAACAGGCAGCATCAATCCAAATTAGTTTGAGGAAAAACATTGATTTAACTCACTGGCAAAAAACATTTCATAACTTTTGTTGCTGAGCAGGAGGTTTTTGCCATTCAGCTCCTCCCTTTCAGGTCAATTTTGAGATTTCCCAAAGGATCAATTTTGACTACAGCAGAAAGAGTTTTATTGTGGGGGGTTTTCTTTGGTGTGAGGTTTTGTTTAGCTGGTTTGGTTTCCAATTCCAAGTAATCCTTAGCAGAAAAATTTCTAGCAGTCCACCGCCTACAGTGGCTGGATTGGTTTGTAAAGAGGAACAGGTCATGTTGGTAACAGCGGTTTTCAGTTTCTCAGTACAACTTTACCAGGGGAGCATGTGCTCCATAAGGCCAGGCAGAACATCCATGGCAGAAAGGGGTTCCCATTGAAGCGAATGTGACTACAAATACATAATAAATCCTGAAACCATCCCTCAATGGCGTGGAGCACCTGTACACATGTGTAAGAAACTAAGGAAAGAGAATTCTTTGTAAATACAAGCTTAGGCAGACAATGAAAAAGTCTCATCTTCTTGCTCAGGACAGTGGTGTTGTCCCCATCCCTGAAGGGATTTAATGTCCATTCAAACCACCAGCAGTGACACAGATCCTGTTCTGTTGTGGACAAACACAATTTGCAAGCGTCCCAAAGGTCACTGCAGACTCCCGCATCATTTAGATTCATGAAGAAACCTCTCCCTTATAATACACACTAACATACCTTCACAGGGAAAGTTTCCTGTCCAAACCCATCAAGGCGTTCCACTTCATTGATGTACATTAGCTCGGCCTCTGCTGCTGTAATGCCACTGCAATTAGAGTAACAAAAGGCAGCAAACGGTTCAATATCATATACATACAAAAAATAATCGTGAAAAAAAGGAAGATTCACAAACCATTTTAGAAGACACTCTGAGAGATTCTGCCTGGAAATGCACAACACAAAACTGACTTTCAACATTAGGGTCCTAATTAGCAAGGGGAAGAATTTTACTAGATGTTGCTAAGGTAAGGTACAAAGCACAGTTCAAATTACAGGAAGAACAAACTGAACTGATCACGTTACTCAGTTTCTTCTGCACACATCAAATGTTTTCCAGGCTTTATTAAATCATTAGGCCACCGCATCAGTTTATATTTAATTTTGAATGGCAAATTTGAGCCATATGGATCCTGATTTGCATAAATAATATCCAAATCCACTGAAGTTTCTTAAAACGACTTAAAAGGGAAGACCTACATTTTCAAGTTGGCTATTCAATGACAGGCACTCAGTCCAAATGTTGAGCAGATTCTCTTTCATAACAGAGAACAAGCCAGCTGAAAACTTTTAGACACTTGTCTACACATGCTCCTGTCACAGCTCAGGAATTCAGACAGATTTCAGTTCTCAAAAGCAGGTCAGAATACATTGCAGGTTACTCCAAAAGAAGGCCACTACTAATGTTTCTTCTCTTTGCTCCTCCTTACCACAGCTTAGGAATAGAAATACAGGAACCAGACAAATACTTGGGAGAAAGAGGGAGAGAAAAAGGGTGGAATGCGATCTATGTGCTGAACTGAGGGTAAGTATTTGTTCTTTGTGTTGCAGAAACAGCACTAAAGAGAACAGCGGGGGTTGGAAATCTTTGCTTTCAAGTCTGAGAGTTAACCAAGATCACACAAGCAGCCCATGGCAGAGAGGGAACAGAACCAGGCCTATTCATGGCCAGCCTGGAAGCTAACCCTTTGGTTGCATCAAAGGCACAAGCTTGCATTGAAACTCGGACTGAGAGTGGCCTTAGACTCAGACATTATTATTTGCCCCTTTGCAACCATTGTCTGTCATATAATGGGGAGTGCTGCACCCTTCGTGTTTCACGTAATAAGTCTTTAAATGCAAACTCATAACACAAAATATTATTCCCAGTGATGTACAGGCACTGCTATTTTTCTAAGCACAGCACTCTAGAAGTGTGAACATTTCCACTACCAAAACACCTGGATGACACGAGAGAAGTCGCTTACACAGCAGGGATTTGTACCCAGGCACTAATACATACACTCCCAGTTCACTAATACCACCATATTGCACCTTTTCCAGAGTATGACTTAAAACCCAACTACTCCTGATACTTTCATTTCCGTTTCATTGAGAGCATGTGTTTCCTTTTCTCTCTTGAATAAGAGATAGTCCTCAGAGAGACCCCTGGACCATTCCGATCAAGCCACCATCAAGATTTAAATGAAACCAAGAAGAAAAAGGAGTCTGTTACATAGAACAAATAGTGTTACTCATGCTTATTAAAGTTTATTGTGCAAATAATTTATTTGGGATGAAGTTCCTTGGCCATTTTATGTTGACAAGGAGCAGATAATTTTTTATCACAGACAAACTACAAATCCAGTGACTCAGAGCATAATCGTGTCACAAAGATAGGCTATCCCTGACAGAAAAAGATGGGGAGGAAGGGAAGTGTTAGGAGGATGATGACCAAAAAAAATAACCCAAACCCTAACATGTCAAGCTCACCTGTGAGTTCGATGCTCCTGAGCAACCTTTTGAGTTAGCTCCTCCAACACAGCTTCATCCTGGGTCCAATCCTGTAAGAATATGAAGTAGCATCAAAAACTAGTCATCCAAAGAGAGAGACAACAAAACGCAACACAGGGATTATGATGGCAGATGTTTCAGGACTGTTCCCTGTTCATGCACTTACAAGTAGTTACAGAGGGAGAACTCCTCACCTACCACATTGAAAATTCAGAGCATGGGAAGCTAAAAATGTGCAAGGACGACCTGCACATCGGATTTTTTTCAGATCTTTTCGAGGGGTGGGGTGGGGCTAAAAAGACACTGTTAAAAATAGGGGTGAGGTGCTTTATAGAGCACAGATCATGGAATCACAGAACGGTTTGGGTTGGAAGGGACCTTAAAGATAATCTAGTTAAAAGGGATTGAAAGTTTTGCTGCCTCTTCCAATTATGTAATAAAACGAACTCTATGCCTGCAACACATTTCTGAGTGGAAATTTTTATCTTCTGCAAATTTTAACATTGTGTGGTAGCAACAATTCTGGAAAAACTTGGAGAAAGTTAATAAAGGAAATCTGCTCATAAATTCAAGTTGAGGGGAAGAGGAAGCTGAAAATCCTTTCTTGCAAAACCTCAAAGTTCTTATTTTTATTTCAAAAAGCCTTAAGGCTGTACGTAACGTACTTAAATATACTGCCTGCTTCTTGCTCAACAGGGCCCTCCCTCTGATATTTGCTTCTGCCACAAAAAAATGTGAAAGTGGTAGCGTGCTAATGAAAAATGGCATGGTACATGCCTATGCACAGCTACACACCTGTGGGGTGTACTGTGTAAATAACTTTGTTCTTTTCACTGCTGAAGAAATGCTATTTGACACACATTGTAGCCTCACAAGATCAAACAGTACAAATGTAGCTGCCCCTCCCTCATCCACCAGCTCAATTCACTAATAAATTTACAGCAACATTCTTGTTGAAGGCTCTTTCTATGCCCAAGATTCACTCAAATCCTCCTAATTGCTTCAGGACTGGTTTATATCTGCAGCACTTTGCAACTGTCACTGAATTTGCAGTGAAATATTTACTATTACATTATCCGCTCTCTTCTCCAGAAAAGAAAAAAACACGTAGTCAAAGAAATGTTTAGAGAAGCACTTAAGAGTAGGCTTCTGAAGACTGTCGGAAGCAGACGCTTTGCTCATCTTGTTAAATTTAGCAACAGTAGTACGGGTTAAAGGCAAGATACCACAAAGTGAGCACATGTGAAACAAGAGAGCTGACCACAACACCTTGTAGGCAGCAGACTCAAAAACTGAGGTTCTAGGAGATGAGCCACATAGAAATTAACCATCTGAAAGCTCATCTAGAGTTCTAAACCCTCCTCTATTTTTTTTCTGAATAGAAAAATAATATCAGTATATCAAAAGAACTTTAGAGAAGTTCAGGGATTTACAAAGTGACAGCTTGACACACTTCTCTGGTTATATTTGCAGGCATCTTTCCCATCGTATGCAATCATAAGCCATCAGCTACACAGGACTGTGAATTACTTATCAACAAACAAAGGTGGCCTACCAAAGAAATCCTGCTCCACTAGTCAGGCTAACAGAAGTCTCTTAGTGAAAGGTTAATACTGAAGCCACATTCTAGCCATACTCGGCATAGTCAGATCACTAGACATTCATTAATTCCGTTTCTCCCTGATGACTCGCTTGTTCAGGTGGTACCAACCTCTGTCTACCTGGCTCCAAATTGCACTTTCACTTGAAGAGCCTGTGCAGCTGTCACCTTTTGGACTAGAAAAGTACAGTTCCTGTACAAAGAGTGCCGGTAACTGGGATGAAATGCTTCTGGAAGTGCCTTTCTCAAGTCTTCAAATTACAGTGAGATGAATCATCCTTCTTCTACTGCTCCACTAATTGCAGAGGGAAACCAGATGCCTTAACTTCTAGGCAGTTACATGCAGGGCATGGGAACCCCACCCCACTTCCAATTTTGTTTTATTTTTTTCTGGTTTCAAAGAATTCCATGATCTTTTATATCTTATGAAGCTTACGCTCAAGACTTGTGCAGATGGACTTGTTCATCTAAGATAAAGCCTGCCTTAACTTCAGCAGGCGTATTTTTTGTCTCTAATCCATCCTCCCAGAGAGGCTCAATGTCATGGATTGCAAGTGCTTGGCATTCATCACCAGTTTCTAACGTCATCAGCGACCTTAAACACTTCCCTTAGCATTCATTTGCTAGTTTCCAATGTACATTTAAAACACAGTTACAGCATAGTCCCTCTTGAACATCTTGAGAAGACCCGATTCATGCTTCATTTTAGCCTAAGGGTCACTTGACAGAAATTCACATTCTCTTGAGGAAAGGCTGCATGGTTTTTCCTGTGACTCAACATTTACTACATCAGTAGCCCACATTCCCTCTTGTTATGCCATGTTACCAAAAATGCAGTATGGCTAATACACACCTTTTTTAATAGCTGCTAATTCTTTTTTGATCCACAGAAGTACATTTCTTTTGTTGATACCTGTCCCTAGTGGAGGCTTAACAGCAACTGAAAAAAGACTAAATTTCCATCGCACCTATTCTCTCAGATACAATCAAGTACATTGCCGGCTTTGGGGATTAAATTTTATTTCCACTATTAATACTTCAGTGCTGGTGCTTTTACTCTGTTATCAACAAGGTCATCTCTGATGCATGGAGAAATTATTCAAAGACCACAAAAGAGGGAGATAAGGAACTCACCATAGGAAACAAGACATATTCTCGGAGGAAGTCATGAGATTCAAAGTGATTATAGTCTCCAAAACCAGCTGGAAGAAACAACACAATTACTCATTTTAGCACTTTTCCACACATGTTAAGACCACACTCAACCTTCGCATAGATGCTTAATTTCAAGGGGGCGAGTTCTCTCTGAAGCCACAATCCAGCACACAAAGATTTCTGCTTGTACTTTAGCTTTTAACATGGATGTCTGAAAATAATAGTGTTATTACCAGAGATCAAATAACAGCCAACAAGCAATTTCTCTCTTTTGATCCCTAATACTATGACCATTTGCAATGCTTAACCATCAAGAGTGCAAAAGTTCGTTTTTTGGTAGCCTTCCTGAACTAGCATCACCATCTAACAAGGATAGGACTGCTCAGCCTCTTTAAGAATGGTGCACACTTTTGTTTCTCCAATATTTCCAACCTTGCCTACCCCCCAAAAATAAATAATTAACCTACCCCTGCTATGGTTCTAGTACAAGAGATGCTTAATTTTACAGCCTAGGAAGTTAAAATCCACTAGCCAATTCTATTAAAAATTATCAACAACCAATACAGTTTGAGGGTGTAAGGGGAGGTTTTATCGTTCTACAGTCAATATAACAGTATAGGCACTGTGTCAGACTGGTTGACTCACCCATACCTTTCTACTTGCTTTTCTACTTCTGCTACATCTACTTAAGAGGAGACACTCGTCTCCACGCTCACATTAACTCACATGTGTCTAAAGACAGGCTGTTTAAATGTCCTTGAAACCACGGAGTTTTGAAAATGCTTCCTAAGGGCTAAACTACATTAAAAAACACAAAACAAAGTCTATATTTATCTATCTGCTAAACACACAACAGCTCATATCAAAAGAATATCTTGCCAGGAGGTTCTTATTTTATATTAATTGAACTGGATCAAACGCCATCTACAAGATTCTCATATTATAGAAGTTGGAAATCCCCACCATAAATCATACTATCTAAACATTCTTTCAAAGCTTCTAGACAATTTCATTTATTGCAGGATGCCAAAAATGCAGTTTCATTTTGTTTTCACCTCAGAGTTATGTTTTAACATAAACAGAAAGAAATCAAAATGGACATGAAACAGAGTCTGTAAGTTTAGAAAAAATAAGTATTTCAAATATCTTCAGTTGCATCACATGAAAAGGACAAAGGGAGTAATACAAGGTCAGGAATAAAGCAAACGATTAGCTATAGCATTCTGATGAAACGGTCTTTGAAATATAATAGATTATGTAGAAAATTCAGAATAAAAGTGATTACTTCAAACTGGCTACAAAGATTGACTCACACTCAAGATTAGCAAAAGTTCCAAAACTACAGGACCAGTGAAATATATTCAGTATGTATTCAGTCTTAACTTGCACACGGGAAAAACTTCATTTACTTAAACTGCAAGATTCAGTGTGGAATCGTCTACATGTATTTTCCTTTATTAAAAAAAAATAAAATCAGAATTTGACAGGAAACACTTCTTCAATTTTTAACCAAAAGAAAAAGATACTAAAATGGAATTTCTACTGCCCTAAGATCATATTAGTACTACTCTCCATTGAACCTTCAATTTTCAAGAGTCAGACCTTCATGTTTGCTATTTATATAGATTCTTCCCCCTTCCCTGTCATCAGAGGACATGCCCAAGGTCATGGATAGACTGAAACATACTTACTCCAAACACAGGGCTTCTTCCTCTGCCCCTATACCTTATATAATCCCACTTTTCTTGATGTCCTTAGGAGGTTCAGAAGAAAAATCACATTGTAAGAAGTAGTTTTATTTATTTATAACTCACGTAATTATGGTCATGCGTTCTTTCATACTTCACTTAGCACTACACTGCAAAATGAGTTTTTAATTAAAGGCAAAATTAAAGCTGCTGCTATGCTCTTTGATGTAATTGCATTTCTAACCAGAGAACACGAAGCAAATTCATTACTGCAAAGTACTCCGTGGTTGAGGTTGGAAGAATTGGAGTTCTGTTCAGATTTGCTTACACGAATTTTAGGAATAGGAAAGATGAACACTGTGATGCGGTCCTTCATTCCCCTCACTGAGGGTGTGAGTGTTTCATCACGAGTAGTCCACCTATGCACTTTTAAATCAATAGAAAATCCAGCTGTTGTCAGTAGGAGTCACAGAAGGCCTTAGTGCCCAGTCAACATATAGAACAAACCACAAAAGTCAATGTTGTAAAAAGGGCTATCAGGTCACGTCACCTTACCTTGCACTGCCAATCCAGCTAATCGAATTCCCTGCTCCAGTGAAGGAAGTAACCGGCCATCAAGAACATCTTTTTTCACTTGCAGGTAATACTGATACCTACAAACAAGAAAAGAGCACAATTTAAAACATTTCTATGTCTGTACATTCTCTACAGAAAAAAAAAGACTGCTGAAAGCAAGGGAAACTCGCCACAAACAGGTCAGGCTGTTAAACAGCAGACTGAATCTGGCTTCAGAACGTTCCGCGTTATCAAAACAAATCGATATGATCCCTACATATGCAATGCTGCCAGGTGGATGAAAAGGAAAATAAAAAGCTCTAATTTGTGTTCCCTAGACCACATAAATTTTGCAGAGGTTGCTGAAGACTATGCAATTGACAATCCAGAAAAAGTGTGTTCCATATTTATTCTATTAGTTTTGCTCCTGTGTCACCTTTTTGATAGAAGAAACGGAATTTTACCAATATACTTTGGCCTTCTAACATAACTTCAACTAAGACCCATATAAAAGCATTTTTAGACTGACATCTCTCATTTCAAAGGATGATTTAGACACACTAATCCAGGAAAATCAGCTTCTAATATCACATACTTGCTGATCTGCAGTAACTAATCACAAGACAAACTATGTTAGTTTTAACCACAGCAAGAGAATTCACACATTTCACTTTACATTTGCAACACAGTAGATGAAGACAAACAAGGTTTCCACAAAAAGCTTAACAAGTTACTGTCCCCATCTGCTGAACTGGACCAGACCCATAGCACAGTTGGCCAAAGCAGCTGGGATATGCACCAGTCCCTCCGGCACGCCAGGTTGAAATCCAGTGGAGAAAGCTTCGTTACACAGCTGAGTTACAGCAATACAATAATTTCGTGTCCATCAGCTTACAACTTTTGGTGCAGACATAACCAGGTGGATGGATGGTGGC
>NW_009713301.1:0-294 GCF_000703405.1 Apaloderma vittatum | reverse complement strand
TCTCTTTAGCTTGGAGGAGGCTGAGGGGTGACCTCATTAATGTTTATAAATAGGTCAAGGGGGAGTGTCAGGAGGACGGAGCCAGGGTCTTTTCAGTGATGTCTCATGACAGGAGAAGGAGTAATGGATACAAACCCACCTGCATACATTCCTGTGTGACCTACTGTAGGTGATCCTATTCTGGCAGGGGGGTTGGACTAGATGATCTTTTGAGGTCAGTCTTTCGAGGTCACTTTCAACACCTAACGTTCTGTGATTCTATGATTTTGCTGCGGTGACCAGCTTCAGAGCAGG
>NW_009713300.1:30747-35328 GCF_000703405.1 Apaloderma vittatum | reverse complement strand
ATATAAAAGTAATTCTTACAAGCAATCTATTCTCAAGGTAGATGTAGCTAGTATTCCACAAAAGAATAAGATTTAGTTTCCTGTAACCGCAGCTATAACTAGTTCTGCAATAAGCCTTCCCACTTCTGGCCCCTGAGAAACAACTACAACACAACTCAAAAGTTGTGACAATCCCCTACGGGGAAAAGTTGATTCTGCTTCTGAGCCAAGTCTCTTCCAAGCATTGACCTTGGAAGAACCTGTACAGGTGAGAAGGCCATACTCAGAGAACCGAGAGTCACAAATGGTTTAAGGCAGTTGCCTGTTGCATGTTGAATTACTGGCTGAATGTTGCGGAAGACAACACGATGGAGATGAGCTGATGGCAGGTTAAAGGGAAGTCATCGTATGTCAGCCTTAGCTGTTTAAAAATCAAAGAATCATAGACTGGCTTATGTTGGAAAGGACCTTAGAGATCATCTCATCCAACCTGGCCCTGAACACCTCCAGGGAGGGGGCAGCTACAACGTCTCTGGGCAATTTATTCCAAAGTCTTGTCGCCCTCGTACTGAAGAATTTCTTCATAATATCAAATCTAATTCTATTCTCCTTCAACTTAAACCCATTTCCCCTTGTCCTATCACTGGACACTCTTGTAAAAAGTCCCTCCCCAGCCTTCCTGTAGGTTCCCTTCAGGTATTGGAAGGCAGTTATAAGGTCCTCCCGAAGTCTTCTCTTTTCCAGACTGAACAATCCCAGCTCCTGCAGCCTGTCCTCATAGCAGAGGTGCTCCAGCCCCTGGATCATCCTTGTGGCCTCCTCTGAACACGCTCCAACAGATCTATGTCCCTCTTATCGTGGGGGCACCAGAACTGGACACAGTATTTGAGGTGGGGTCTCCCAGGAGCAGAGTAAGCGGGGAGAATCACCTCTCTTGACCTGCTGGCCACACTCCTCTTGATGCATCCCAGGACAGGGGTGGCCTTCTGGGCTGCATGAGCGCCCTGCCAGCTCATGTTGAGCTTCTCATCTATCAACACCCCTAAGTTCTTCTCTTCACGGCTACTCTCAACCCACTCTGTGCCCAGTTTGTATCTGTGCCTGGGACTGGCCCTACCAAGGTGCAAGACCTTGCCCTTTGACTTGTTGAAGCTCATGCAGTTTGCACTGGCCCATTTCTCAAGGTCCCTTGGACTTGCATGGAAATACACAAGACTTAGGGATGGGCAAGGATTTTCAATCATGTATGTAATTAACATGAGCATACATTTAATTTCAGCATAGAAGTATGCACTAATTTTCTGCTCCAGCTGAAGTCATTATGAATACGTTGTTCCACAAGACAACAAATTAACAACAGGTACATGCTGAATCTCAAAACACCGTCAGAAAGGTAAAAAAAAAATGTTTAAAAAACGCTATTCAATTGATCATGTAACCAAAATAGACAATCTGATTAATTCTGGAAAATATTTAAAATAAGTGTTCTACCAAAACTTTGACCTTTGCCAAGTTTAACTTCAGAAACCCCAAGTATATATAGCTGAGTGAGTAGGAGGGAGATAAAAAAAGACCACTGGTACAAGCAGAAAGCCTGCAAGTCAGATGGCAGATGTGAACAGCCCTCTTGCACCTCATGTCAAAATTCAACAGAAAGTTTATTATTAAATGTCTTCAAAGAATGTTATTATCAAAAAAAGTCAAGAAAGTGACTGTGAATTTCCAGTCCCTGCGGTTTTTTTCAGTGATTCACACAAGTGTCGTGGTCAAATTAACAACTGTATTTGTCTGCAATTAACTGTGGTTTTTTACCTCTGAACACTAAGTAATTATATATTCATAAGTACCAAAGCGAGCTGACATTAGCGGTGAAAATACTGGAGTTTGTTTCATAACAGGAGGGAGAACTGCAGGTAAGTGCTGTCCTTGCAATTTCAGCTTGATGAGTTTCATGGCTATAGAAAACTCCTGCTGATCCATCTTTCCGTCCTTGTCCAGGTCTGACAGCGTCCTTAAAAACAACAACAACAACAAAAGTATAATACATTCCATAAGGAAGAAATGTAGATTTAACTTTTTCACTTAATAAGATGATTTTGTATCAGATTTATTTGTTGGTTTTGTACAAGACGAAACTCATTGCTACCAACTGTAGATTTGCTAATTTTGACCAGATTCAAACAGAAGTCTGAGAAGTTTGACTCCCACTTGGTAGTTTCCTGCAGAGATCAGTTTTAAAGTTGCTGTGTTTCCAACAGCTAACACCTGAGGAGCAGGAAGGCACTTGGGAAAGTAGCAGTCTCCTGCTCAGTGAATATACTTGCTGCCTTTGCTACATGCCTCTGCTTTGGGTTTTTTTTAAAGCTACTAGCCAGAATAATTATTTTAAATTGATATCTGGTAATGTAAGGAATTGATGCAAGAATCTGATACAGGAGGATGCAGAAACCTGCTAAAGGCATTATGTATCACTATGAAAACCTCATTAATTCACAATTAGTTGAGGGGTTTTTAAGCATGATACCCACATTTTCTTCCTTTCACATTTTTCCAAATAAACTGAAATACATGGAAATATATGCAACCATGCATACATAAACAAAATTTCTGGCGAGATAGCAAATATGAAATCTTATTAATACTTAAATATGCAAGGTCCAGGCACAGGAATGTAAATAAAATTTGGAGAAAAAAAAAATCAGACTAATATTAAGCCACATTTTCCCTCTCATTGTCTTAGTATTCAGTATAAAACCCTTTGCAGAAATGTCCTTAACACTCTCTGAGACATTTGAAGTGTCTGAAGGAAAGACTTTTTGCATTTTCTTCGTATTCTTTCACAAGTGAGTTGTTCTTAATTATTATGAGTCTCCACTAAGGTGTCTTTGAGCACACATATATTCTGGTAAGAACCAAATGAACATGGGTTCTAGTGAAGATTGAGGAGTTACAAAGAAGAAAATGTATTTCGAGTTTTGCAATCACCACACAGATGCTGTGAAGAACAGCACTTTGCGCAGTTCCTGTATTACAGCATTAGCTGGTATCTTACAATATATTATAACTGAC
This sequence comes from Apaloderma vittatum, assembly GCF_000703405.1. Classification (NCBI taxonomy): domain Eukaryota; kingdom Metazoa; phylum Chordata; class Aves; order Trogoniformes; family Trogonidae; genus Apaloderma; species Apaloderma vittatum. The sequence continues at coordinate 32,280 of NW_009713300.1, read as the reverse complement.
CTTCTGCTAACATATTCTGTGGCTTTAGATTTGTTTTCCCTATCTTGTACTTCCAGTGTATTTACCACTCCCAGTTCAGCACCATATAATTTTTCCTACGCTTAATGATAACGTCACCTTTTTAGTGGTTACGGCTATTTCGAACATCATCCAACTTTGTATCTCCAGCAATTCATCAACCCATTATTTACCATTTTTTCCATATTATTAAAGCTTTATTGTTATTTCCGGCCTCTTTTCACATATTACAGTTTAACATATAAAGACAAGGGTTAACCATGACCTTTGTGGCAGTCCAACAAGCGCTCCCCTCTATGAAAGCCTTGCAATTTATGTTTCAAGCACTTACTACAGTTTAAAAAAGCTGTGCTCAATGTGATCCAATTTGAATTAACACCATAAGAAAGATTTTTAAAAGATACTGCTTTTTAATTTAGTGTTGGTACACATATGGACTCCATTCTTCCTCTAAATATATTAAAATTAAAACAATGATTCAGACAACACTCCTACTTTGACTGCTGAAAACCTCTTTGAGACAACGTGACATACCGAAGACAGCATCTCCAATCTTATAAAAGAAAGAAAATTTAAAAAGTAAAGAACTCCTTACCATATTTCAGCAAGGATTGAAGCTGGCAGACCCGACTGCAAGAAAAAGGTACGTGCTTGATCACCTGTAATATACAAGAAATAAAGACAGAGTTTTACACTAGAGACACAGATTTGCAGAAGACCTGAGCTGTGGGGCAGATTTTCACAAGGAACCAGCGTGCTAGATGCCAAGCTTTCCAGTTTCGTACCACCTAACTCCTTCCCTGGTGACAGCGACTGCTGGATACCCAGGTATTCCGTAGTCCTCAATCTTTGCTACAAGAACTGATTTTAAACAGCTACAAAAAGCTTTAGCAGGCCATGAGTAACAACTGCTAACAGTTTAATAGATACAAGATTTAAAGAAGTAAAAATGACCAAAAATTCAGTCCTGACCCAATTACTTTTACAGGCAAGGATGTGCATGCTATTTCTTTCCCTCTCCTTCATCCAATCTAACTTTAGCCAGTACTGCCTCTCTAGATAAACTGGAAAAATATCATGTCCCAAATAATATTCTGTTCCATCAGAGATCATCCACTATTTCAGTACTTCAAGAAGGGAACAGGACCTGTTGTGCAATTCCATACCAAGTTCCACATGGATCAGTACTGATCGCGCTGTTACACAAACTCGTGATAAAACACAGACAGTGGCATTCGTGCTTACCTATGACTGAATTACAGATGCTTAAAGCTAAGACTTCAAGTTACTCTTTCAGCTCTTTCTTCCCTTGTACTCATACACAGCCTCTCATTTCAAGCACTTGCCAAATAACTAACGAAGGTGGCAGACACACGTCCAGGTAAGAGCCCAGAGGTCCCTCAGAGTAGTACCCAGGACTGCTTCTTTTCAGCTGGTGGTAAACACCATCCTCCCAGAGCTGTCTGGTCAAAGCAGGAGTTATGTATCACCTCGCCAGATGTGCATGTTCCAAAC
>NW_009713300.1:22993-30716 GCF_000703405.1 Apaloderma vittatum | reverse complement strand
CTCTTTCCTCTGGTGTCTTTTTAGGCCAAAATGAGGAAAAGCAGGGGCAGGGGAGTCCCTATATAGGGCATTAGTAGGTAGGAGGGCAGGAGTGATCAGGACTGGTCTTCAGTGCCCTTAAATTAAGTCATTTTTGCTAGTGAAATCAAGCCCTCTCTTGATGTCACAAGCAGATTCTTAAATTTAAGAAGTGCAAATTCTGAGGTGTGCAGCAACACAACCCAATTGTTTCAGAGGAGAAGCAGCTGAATTCAAGTGGAACCAACCGCGAGGTGCCCTGAGCCCATTCAGAACTTGTGGAAAGCTCAAGGGTTAATAAAGATCAAGCAGTCATTAACAAGGACAAGCTGTCAGCATCTCTCTCCCTGCCTCCCCCCCCAAAACAAAGACATTTAACAGCACAGTGTTCTCTAAGGCTGTTCAGTCAGAGAAGAGCCACTTCAGTGTCTCTGGCATCACTTGCCACAATGGCTACTGTCAGTGCTCCTTGGCAGCCTCCCAGCCGAGCCCAGATCCTGCCTGATACTCTCTGGTTTCTGAAACTAGGCAGAACGACAGCCCACGAGCAGTAGCTGCAGCAGTGAGGGGCTTAATAAAAGAGCGTTCCCGTGCCAGACTTTAGCCCAAACCTTGCAAAAGTTTAGGAATAACCCTGTGGCTGTCTGCCCGAAGAGAATGGTTAGTAGTCACACAACAAAGGGCTGGAAATAGGATGTAGTTTTCCAGCTTGTTTTACCGAGATACCTTTGTGTACACAGAAGTTAATGTGTACTGCAGGATCTCAGACCAACCTGTAATGTAGCCTCCTGTGGGTTTAAGGCTATCAAACTGCTTGTCATGCTTGGCCCGCTCCTCAGAGGTGATGGCCCATATGTTTGGACCTCCTGAAAAAAAAAAGAAAAAATTTAAAAAAAAGAAATACCAAGGAACCAGACTGAAGACTTTTCAAAAAAAAAAAAGCAAAGCCTGGCTTCTCAAGGGACTAAGTTAGATGTAGACACACCCAGCTCCTACCAGTTTGGCAAGGACATTACGAAACACAAACCTGCTTCCCGGATTTGCAAGCACTAGCCGAGACAACTGCTCTGCTCCGTTGCTTTAAGCTCGGCTTTCAGACAAGCTCTGTCGTCCCTCCAAGCTGGGGCAAAGCAGTTTCCTGCCGCAGCCGACTGTTCGCAGCCCAAGCAGGGTGCGCCTTGCTCACCACTGCCCTGTGTGAACCAAGGACTCCTCCAGCTCACCAACAAACAAACGGCAGCCAATGTCACTTACAGGTTCCCACACAGCCGCCAAAACGACTCACGCTTCGTCTTGCCAATACTTGAAAAATAAAAACTGAGACTTCTGACAAAAATACGCTGGTTCAGCGTGACAAAGGAGCAGCATTCTGAATCCTGGTCGTTTGTTGGTTTTGGTTTTTTTAAATCGACACATAATTTCAACTGATCACTTTTCAATGCTTAAAAAGAATAATAAAAAAAAACGGCAGCCTCAAAGTAACAAAGACAAATTGCAGAGAATAATCATGTTTACAGAGCTGTGCTGATACACCAGGTAGAACCAGAAGTGACTTTCAGAAACACTCCAACCTGCTGTATAAAGGTCAGGGTGTGCGTCCTCTGCAGGAAAAGCAGTTTGTCAGAAATAAATGGGTTTGGTTTTTAAGCAGAAGGAAGTTTTAGCTGGGAAGTTCTTGACAAGTATCTAATTTTTCATATGAATGAATGCGAGAATTAGGCAAAATTCTGAACAGAAACGCCAAAACAGCATTAAAAGGTTATTACTTTAAAAAAAAACAAAACAACAAACCACACTTGAAAAATACTTTTGATTGAGGATTACCACTTCAAAAGAACTGATAATCTGTTCTTCAAATATTTGTATGGCTCACTAAAAGACAGTTAAGGGAATAAATAATTCTTCTAATAAGATACTAACAAGTTGCTGTGGAAACCACAGCACTGTGAAAGTTACTGTAAAATGCGTCCTCTTTTCCTACATAAACCTAATTTCAAAGCTTCACACCTACAAAATTTCAACAGCTGTTTTTCAGAGAATAATAACAAAGCGAAGGGACTGCAAGCTGATGTACATATCAACACAGCCACATTAATAACAATAATAATCTTCTCTCATCTGTATTTATCCATATATGCAAACACATCTTCCAAAAAGACTAATGTCTCCTCTTAAGAAGGTCCTGTTAAGACTCATTCTCCTCGTGTGTGTACGAATTGAAACTTCTGTTTACACACATACTGAAATACACAATGTCATATAAATACGTCATAAAGTAAGAAAGACGGCAACCAGCTCTCCCAATATATTTCAGCAAAACACCTCTTGAAATATAAATCAGTAAACTATGTTTCCTCGGCAGCTACAAAATTCAAAGGTCTATGCGGCGGCGTCCCAAATGTGCTAAAATTCTGCAGTTCAGTGAATCACCAGACTCACACCTGTAGCTGTGTGACAAATGACATCATGTTTGAGACCAGCATCCACCTTTCGTTCTCATTTCTGCCTTCGTTATCACTCCCCAACAATCTCGCTATTTTTTTCCCACGCTAAAGACTTCTGCACGCTTTTGCTCAAAGGACAGCGACCGCTTTTCCGCAATACGCAGCGGTGCTGAGCCCGTTGCCCCAATAACCTTGGGAGCACCACAGAGCTCGCTAAAAGGTGGATCGCGCCAGGCACGACTGCTCCTCACATCCCATCTCCAGTACCACTGACTTTCACCACCAGGGATCCACACTGCTGACCCTTGCTGAGGGAATAAATAAATAGATAAAGAAATAATATAATTGGTGCAGTCACAACAAAAGGCCTTTATAGGCACACTCTACTGCTATAATTATGCTGTTAGCACAGTTTATTCATTTCCAGATTAAACAGGCAAAGGCATTTCTTCAGCAATCTCCTCCATGACAGGTTTCTTGCAGGCATGAATTTATTTTTTAAAAAATATCTTTGACTACAACTCACCTTATGATATCAAAATGTGCTTCTAGCACAGCCCTAGCAAGGCAGTGCAAGCTGCTACTGTCACAGCAAAGTGATAACTACGAACACACGTTATCAAAAGTACATTGTGGGAATGGTTTGGGAGACTGAACGTGTATCTCCAAAACACAAACCTGCTAATAATTTGTTTTCAAAGGTAAAGAATTTCAGGTTTTCCCTATCCTCGAGGACAGAGACTGAAAATCCTTTTTTCTGGTGACTAATTCCATAAAGATCCACTCTCCACTGGTTTTCTTTTTTTGGCAGGGGGGGGTGGTGGAAGAAAATAAAGTAGTAAGTCTTCAAACCTAAAGCAGACCTCTTCCCACATAATTTGAGATGGAATTAAAAGTAAATATGTAACAACAGACACACGTAGTAAACATAAACTCAAAGAAAACACATTCAGACAATTTTAGCCCCATCTCTCAACATCTATCAACATAGTCCTCAAAACTGAAGATTTTTAAGACGTGCATCCAGAGCACCTTCCGATTTAGACGGCTGAATGAAAATGTGCACTAAAATCCAATTGGAAATGAGATGGGAGGGAGGAGCAGGGGAAGCAAAGTCCTTCCAAAGCTGTGATTCCTTAGGAGCTAAGTCTAGAAAGCAATGTGGGGTTTGTCTTTTTCTAGCAAGAATTAAAACCTAGAGACCAGCATACCTTCAGGTCAGCACATCTCTTCAAGTCTGATGGCGAGAATTTTGGTGCTTGTCATGGAACCGTTTAGGTTGGAAAAGCAATGCCAGGTCCACCAATAAACCATGTCCCTGAGCACCACATCTACACGGCTTTTAAACACCTCCAGGGGTGAGGACTCCACCACTGCCCCAGGCAGCCCGTCCCAGTGCTAAACAACCTCTTTGGGCAAGGTTAAAATATCCAACCTGAACTTTCCCTTTCACAAATTGATGCCATTTCCACTTGTTCTATTGCTTGTTGTATGTGAGAAGATACCGACACCCACCTCTACAACCTCCTTTCAGGTAGTTGTAAAGAGCTGTAAGGTCTCCCCTCAGCCTCCTCTTCTCCAGGCTGAACAACCCCAATTCTCTCAGCTGCTCCTCATAAGACTCACAAGGCTGCTCCTCGTCAAAGACTCTCGAAACCCTTCACCAGTTTCACTGGACACGCTCCAGTACCTCAATGTCTTTCCTGTAGTGAGGGGCCTGAAACTGAACACAGCACTTGAGATGCAGCCTGGTCCTGCTGGCCACAGTATTTCTGATCCAGGCTAGGATGCCGTTTGCTGCCTTGTCCCCCTGGGCACACTGCTGGCTCAGGTTCAGCCGGCTGTCCACCAACACCACCAGGTCCTTTTCCACCAGGCAGCTTTCCAGCTTTCCTACCCTCCAGCAGATCAACGCTCCCACCCAACTTTGTGACATCCGCAACCTTACTGAGGGTGCAGCTGATCCCCCCATCCAGATGTTAAACACGACCGGCCCCAGCACTGAGCCCTGGGGAACGCCACTTGGGACCTGCCACCAACTGGATTTAACTCCATTCACCACCACGTTTTAGGCCCAGCCATCCAGTCAGTTTTTCACCCAGCACAGAGTACACCCATCCAGGCCACGAGCAGCCAGCTTCTCTAGCAGAATGCTGTGGGAAATGGTGTCAAAGGTTTTACTAAAGTCCATGTAGACAACATCCACAGCCTTTTCCTCATCCACTAGGAGGGTCACCTGGTCACAGAAGATCAGGTCGGTCAAGCAGGACCTGCCTTTCATAAACTCATGCTGGCTCAGCCTGATCCCCTGGTTGTCTCTACATGCCGCTGGATGGCACTCAGCATGATCTGTTCCGTGACCTTTCCTGGTATGGAGGTCAGGCTGACAGGTCTGGAGTTCCTGGATCCTCCTTCTGGCCCTTCTGTCAATGGGTGTCACATCTGTCAACTTCCAGTCCACCGGGACCTCCCCAGTGAGCCAGTTGTCTGCAACTGAACCAAGTCCCAGAAAACTAGGTTTTAACCTAACATCATTTAATAAAGCATCTGCCATTCTGAGGCTGAACTAGAATAGGTCATTGTTTTATGAACACACATTAATAACCATTGCACAATGAAAGCATTTGTTTAAAGGAAAAAAAAAATTAAAACCCCACCCAATACTTATGGTAAGGATTCACAGTGTGGGGATTCAAGGCCCATCCAACAATTCTTATTTAAAGGAGTCAGGTTTTCTTCTACCTCCTGTCCTAAAATGCAACAGAAATAAAGAGCACAGCACAAGAGGGAAGGTTAAAGCACTGTGAGCACTTATTTTTAGCTTAACCAGGTGCTCACGACTCTTTTGATGTTGCCATTTGGTGATACAAACGAGAAAAGAACAATCCATGCAGAGAAAGTGTCATATAAATTAAGATTCCTCAAAACTCCAAGCAAGAAAACCACAATGGTCTATTTGCAATTACCACTTTGAACAATGGGGATCACAAGTTCTTGGCAATTCCACAGAGCGCGTTACGAAACCATTCTTCAAAGTAATTGCCATGTTTACTTACAGGACAACCAAGACCATCACAATAAAGACTTACCAGAGACAAAATTAGTTTGAAACTCAGTTCTCCTGTGCTCACCATCAAAACATGCTACAACCCTCACAAATACTGTGGCTGCTTCCCAAAGCTACCACCAGTGTTAAAACTCAGCACAGCTGCTGAGAAAATTTAGACTGCCTGGTTTACAACAACTAAGTTTTGGGCACGAACTGTGACAAAGGGAAAACTGCTCCTCCTAGAAGAAAAAAGGTGCAGGAAGAGCCAAACATCTGCCATCCAAGATGTACCATCTAAACTTATCCAGCGTAGCTCAACATTTTTTTGTATTAAAGCACCTTCAGTCCCAGAGCTGAGAAATGTCCTGCCCAGATCCAGCTGCAGGGAGAAACCAGTTTTGCCCAGAGACATTGTTCTTCCTTCCTGACAGCCCCGGCCCGTACTCACGCAAACCAGGCACAAATCACAGAACCAACCTGCAGACACCTCCTCTGACATTGCTCTTGAATCTCCTTGATGGGGCAGGGGTGAACCTTTGGCTCTCCAGAGCTTCTCAGCTGGCACCAAGTAGCAGCGAACTACAATACTTTTATAAATCAGTTCAGAATCGGAAATCAAAATACAGCTGCCTCTACATGCTGTGATGACAGACCTTGCTGCAGCCAGTGCATAGTACATTACTACTTTTCCAACTTAGCTTAAACTTCCTGGAGATTTTTAAGAGATAAATATTTTTTCCCAGCTGTAGATAGTACAGTTTTGGAAAGGGGAAAAGAAAGTACAATTCTAAAATTATTATTCTGCAAAGAGATTACTTTGCAATCTCACAACTTCATGCATAAAATAATATCCACCTGGATGAAGCTAATGCTGTATTAGAGTACACTTATTTTTTTAGGAATCAAAACTCAAGAAATGCTGAACTTGGGTGTTTTTCCTAGAACAGAGTAACTATTGCCTTCACTTGCATTTTCACTTAATGAAAAAGCGTATTTCTGTATTAGGAATGCTTTTGGAAGACAGATGTCAAACTATCCTTTCTAGAGAAGGCCGGTACTTTCAGAGAAGACTCTGGATAAATGTCAGGACTGGCAAGTGTTCTTGAGATCCAGCATGGAAAACCTGGACTCAAGGCCCAAAAATGTCTCAACAGATTCCTTACACCAGATCAAAAAAACAACAGAGAAAGCTCCTTTATTTGGCCACTCCACAGCTTTACAACACGTTCCAGCGTTCAAAGTCAGATTCTACCCACACAGAAATCACATGTGGAATGACAAAGACCTGTACGAACAACCCGGTGCTGAAAATCACTTTAACATACCTTCAAGACTTCCCTAAAGATGACTGCGTACATACCGACCTCACCCTGAATGGACCAGATGCACATAATTCAATGTGGCAGCACTCACAGTTTTACAGTATTGGAAACAAGCGACTACACTGGGGATTAAGCAGTATTTTCTGTTTCTTTAAGTTGATTTTAAATAAGAGTGTCTCTTACGTTCTCCAGGACAATATGAGTGTCTCTGTACGGCATTTGCTAAGACAGCTCCAGAAATGTCTTTACAACACCGCACCAGACAGATAATCTTCGGCAGAAAACAAAGGACTCGCTTTGATGGGCTGCCAACATCAGAAATGGAAACAAACACTGTTCTTTCCTTGAAACGGTAAGCTGCCATGGAAAAGGGGGAGAAGAAATCCTAGAAAAGTAAATAGACTGGAAAATGCTCTGTAAGACCCTCTGCCACTGGTTAGTACTACCTACAGGCAAAAGGTAGTTGACGCAAGAGCAGTACTACTACCGAAACCGATAAATGCAACTTTTCACTGGTGGAAAATTTTAAGGCATTTCTCATGTTCTCCACAGAATTGTGTTTGTTTTTCACTGATCGGCGTTGCTTGTTTTTCTCTAACAAAAACTCTGCTCCTACGACCTAGAAAGTAATTAACTCCACAGAGATAATAAACCTGCTTGAAAGAGCATTTCTTGTACACATAAGACATAAGGATGAGAGATCACACCACTGCCTTTTTAACCATCCAAAAAACTAGCGTTAAGCTTCATAATAACCCTAAATAAATATTATACCAACATTTAAAGACAGGGAAATTTCAACAGAGATGTGCAGCAGCATGCCTCAAGCCGCACAGCAAGGGGTTTTCCTTGATGGAACGAGCAATCACATTACTCTCTCCCATTAGGAG
>NW_009713300.1:0-22962 GCF_000703405.1 Apaloderma vittatum | reverse complement strand
GAAGAGCTGTTTGATTTAGGATATATTGGGATAAATCTAATCATTCCAGTCTGTGTCTGTACAGAAGTTTACCACAGAATTGTTTATTACAGATCAGATTTAATGCTTCCAACTGAGATCATAGAATCATACTTCTAATTTTTCCTCAGTGGTGAGTAAACACTCCAGGAGTCTGAAAATATAGAGAACCCATTTTACCATGAGTCTGAACTTCCAGATTCCCTTATCAGTGTTATTGCTATTTTCAGTATTTACTGTCCTCCTTTGTTGTTGATTCTTTATATCAAACTTCGGAGAAAATGCTGACCTATAATAAGCGTTTATTCTTCTTTAGGTGTGCAAACGCGTTATGAACCACTACCGTGGTGGCTTTGGGTCCGTCCCAAAAGCACCACCTGCTCTTCCTTGAGGAACTCGTTGCCTATTCCCAGCTCCTCTGTTCTCAGGCCACTTGCAGGAGCCACGTGCAACCTCCTTTCACATCGCACACATTCATCTTGCTACTACTTGTCCTACCAGAAATACTTCACAGAGGCTCTCACCGTATGAAGCCACACCGCAGCAACTGCCAGAGGAAAGGGGTAATGTGTGAGCCTAACAAAAACTTCAGCAGCTTCTTCGAAGCACACGCAGTGAAAAGGAAACACTGGTGGCTAAAGCACGTTCAACAGAGGGAAATAGGTTTCTCCTTCCATTTTATACTTTCACCAGAATTACAGGAATTGCGCCCAAGGAAGCCAAGGGAATTTTTGTTCAGATTTCCAAGTGTCACTGATGTGCTATCCAAAATTAACGGTTACCTGTCAAACAGCGACAGGCAAATGCTGAGCTACACGGACTTGGCCAAGACATGCGTAACTGAAGAGCACGCTTATAGAACGTGGATAAAGCAGCAGCAACCACGCTGTGTTTTAGGGTGCAACTCAGATTCTCTACACTATGAACAGGATTTCTAGATATTCTGGTGTACCGGGAATCCTTTGGATAAGCAGTTCACTTACGTAAAATATTGGGCTTGTTTAAACCAACCATCCGTTCCCACAAAACAGAAGCAGAACTCTACACGATGCAGTATTTCGCCTGAAGATACGATCTTTAGCATCCCCCACTTCAATACATAAAATCTATATAAAATGGAAAAACATTCGAATTTCTGTGCCATACAGTGATCTCAGTGTAGAAACATAATCCTTGCTTTTAGAAAGATCCCTAAAACAATTTAGAGACACATAATAGCCTTGTCCATGCTGAGAGCAGATCCACTTGTTTTCTGTATCTCACAGCACAACTTGATGATTCCAAAGCACTTAAACTATCAGTTTATAATAATAGGATAGTATTTCGGTACTTTACAAAAATTGCAGAATCATTTAGCTCATTACGACTACACATTTCATCCTTTTTAATTCAATTACTGCCAAGCTTTACTGAAACAAAGCAAGCAAAATATTACTAATAAAAAAGGAAAAACACAGACAGCAAATTACATCAATTTCCCTTGAAGATGTGTAAACACAACCTTTTGAAAAAGTTTTGTGAGAGCTCTGCTAATGTAAAAAATACATTATGAAACGTGTATAAACATAGCCGTTCTCTCAACCACATATTAGCATGCTAACTTTTACACTAGATTTCTGCAGAATTTCTAACAGTATTTTCTCAAGTTTTCATTAAAAGAGCTTTCTATTTCTCATAAAGAATTGCAGTTACTGTGACCTATAATGTTGGTAAACTCATACTTTACTCTTGAAAGCTAACAACTCCTCCTTTTCTTACAGGAAGGCGTTGGCACACAAATTTGGTTTAACGTAAGCCTTCCCCATAACAAGATTCAAATCTAGCAATAAAGTATTTTCTGCCTAATTCTGGAAAAACAATGCCACTGAAATCCCTTGTTGAGTTAATAACACTGATGCAGCACCTGAAGCAAGCCCTTTCTTCTATCCAATGGCATTGGCACATCTTTGCCCACAATCTTAAAATGATTTGGGCTGGAAAAGACCTTTAAGATCATCACCTGTAAACCTTGCGCTGCCAGCTCCACCACTAAACCGTGTCCCTAAGCACCACATCCACATGGCTTTTAAACACCCCCAGGGATGGTGAGGTCACCACTTCCCTGGGCAGCCTGTCCCAATGCTTAACAGAAGAGGAAAACAGAAGAAGAAAACATAAAAGCTACCAAGTAAAATTAAAAAAATAAAATTACACAGGTAGTATGGGGAGAGAAGGAAAATGAAGACGTTATTTCCCAAATGACTTGTGGAATAAAACTAAATTAATTCAGGAAATAACAAAAAAATTTTTCTTAATACCCGATCTAAACCTCCCCTGGAGCAAACTGAGCCCATTTTCTCTTTTACTATCACCAGTTACTTGGGAGAAGAGTCCAACTCCCACCTCACCACAATCTCCTGTCAGGTCGTTGTAGAGAGTGATAAGGTCTCCCTTGAGCCTCCTCTTCTCCAGTTCCCTCAGCTGCAACGTGTAAGACTTGTGCTCGAGACCCTCCCTCAGTTTTGTTGTCCTTCTCTGGACCCGCGCCAGCACCTCAATGTCTTTCTTGTAGTACTGAACACGGTACCTGAGATGCAGCCTCATCAGTGCTGTGTACAGGGGCACAACTGTTGCCCCAATCCCGCAATTAATACTTTGGGATGGATTTTAGACATGGGAAAAAAAAGTGAAGAAGAAGAAAGTGACACCAACAAGAAACTTTCCACTGAAAGGTGTAAAAAATTCAAAGTAAGTCGTGTTATCAAGACATAACACAAGCCTACTTGCCAAAATTTTTCCCTACCAGCTTCAAGACCTGTCCCCAGGTGTTGTGAAGTTAATCTGATTTGCAGCTGACGGCCTCCACAGCCTTCCTACCCAGCATGGCACAGAAGATGGAATATAATATATGCTTACTCTTCAGTTTAGGACAAGTCAGAGACTTGTTTGTGTAAACTCCTGTCAGCCTGCACGGGATCATAGTCTTCAATGAGGATAATAAAACTTTTTAGTCACCGTGTTTGAGGAAAAAGCTCACCAGAGCTTAAACTACGCTTTCCTAATTCTGAAAATAGGTATTTTTTTTACACTACTGCTCGCCAGCATTCACAAAGAAACCCTACAACTTAAATAAAAATTTACCAAACAATAATTTGCTTAATTGTTGCCTACCAAATCTCTGTGGAACACAGCTAAACTAATAAGATTCAGGTGAGTTTCCATCTGCGGTAGCTAGTAAATCTTTCCACACCAGGAGAAACACAGGCAGTAAAAATACCAGGCAAGAGGATGCAGAATGAACCTTGAAATTAGGTGGAGTAAAGGAAAACTGCTCAAGGAATATTATTAGATCCTTGAGTAGTTCTTGTCCTTATCTGGCCATGAGAGTAAAAATGACATTTCCAGGTTCTCAGACATGAGGAGGAAGTCTGGATCCAGGAGGAAGGCTGATGGGATATATTTAAAATGAAAAACTGGGACACAGACTTGAAAGGAAAGAGGAAAACGTAAAAGCTACCAAATAAAATTTAAAAAATAAAATTACACAGGTAGTATGGGGACAGAAGGAAAATGAAGAGGTTATTTCCCTAATTACTTGTGGAATAAAACTAAATTAATTCAGGAAATAACAAAAAAAATTAATTCAGGAAACAAAACACAATAATGACCCCACCAGCCCAGACTGAATATTCCCTCAGTCGGCACAGAGCGACGGACTGAGGCAAGGCCGTGGTGGTACCTCTTCAGGATGTCTTCTCAGCCCCCAGCATAGCTCCTGAACCAGAGGTGGTACCTCATTACTGGAAGGAAAATCCAATTATGTCTAATTGCTTAAGAAATGTAAGTAACCTTTTGGCATCCACAGCTTCCTACGTCTTTCAGTGTTTATTCGAAACTGTGCAAAGTGTTCTGTGGGTTTGGTATCTGCCGACGGTTTTTTTATTCAACACTGGTTAATTCTAGTCTTACCAGTGATTAACCACCGTTCCTTTGCCTAGGAAACGACAAATGACCTGAGAAGGTGACATCCAACGTATCCACTATCCCCACCATTTCTTTTCCAAACTGAAATGTCCTAGTCAATGTAAGTTTTCCTCGTACAGAAGCTGTTCTGTATCTTCGATCGTTCTTGCTACGCTCCTCTGTAATTTCTCTAGTCCTCACAAAAGGAAAACAAGTAGGGTAAGCTGGAATAAAGTACAAATGTAATAAAAGCAAGAGTTAAGAGTTCGTTTAAACAATATTCCTTGTAACGTTAAACTACTCATTAGCAGAACATGCCAACTATATCCAGTACGCAATGTTACTTTCCCAGCATACTGAAGAGTTTGATTTTAAAAATAATAAATTTAAAATTGACTAATTTATGTCCATGACCTTTGGTATCTGTTTATACCATAGTCTCTAATCCTGCTTCCACAGTAGCTCATAGGGCTGCTGACAGAATAGCCTTAGGAAGAGAGATCTTTGGCTATCACGGTTTCTCAACTGTCAGAAATCAGTAATTTGGCAGATTCCTGCAGCCAAAAAAGCAGGCATTTAATAGCCATGGCATAGATCTTTCCTCCCCAAGTTTTGATTCCATGTGCTCGGAACTTTTGGTTCCAAAACATCTTCAGACAGTGAGTGCCAAAAATGAGTTGTTCATTACCAGAGACAAGCCAATCAACCAACCAACCCACCCATTTTCTTCTGCCTGCCCTAGGCTCCGTAATTTCACTAGGTATTGCCTTCCTTTCCAGATATGAAAAAAGAGTAAATGCTCTTCCTCTTCTTAGCCTTTTCTATATGGCTTTACAGATTTCTATCAACTCAGCCGTCCTTTCTCTAAACAGCATCTTTTATCCCCTAAACGTGAAGATTTATTGCGAAATACAGTGTTATGAAAACACTATCATTTGCTGTACAGCAAATTTTACCTGCAGTTCTTAAGAAAGCACACTCTTTTCTGTACTGTTATACAGGTATCAACATACACTGTACCAAGCACAGAGCTCTCTGATAACAGCGAAACCATGACTTTCAGGAAATACATGTTTCCTAAAGAACCAAAAGCTGTACTGCAGAGATCATCATTAAACAGAGAACCATGATTACAAGAAGAAAGGTAGAGGAAAATGTTGGTGCATGCCTTAAAATATGCCAAGTTTCAAAAATGAAAATATAACTTTAAAACAAATTACTTCAATGAACAGCACTAAGACAGCGGCAGGTAACGAGTTAGTCTTACCTGTTCTGGAGACTCGCACACAGAGAACGTCACATCCACCTAAACTGTAACTGTTTTAAAGTTATTTTAGTATCTTCTCTGAAGGTACCTGAGAAGAATGCTAGTCCTGTGAACACTGATATTTGTCCCGCTTTCCATGGTTTCACCTCTTCTAGCTACCTCCATTATGATTTAAGGTTACTGTTCCGTTGTAGGAAAAACCAGACGTCCTAAAGAACTGATGCAGTATATTGAAATGCCTGAACAGACAAGATTCCTAATTAAAGCAGCCCAGCATTCTATAAACACGTTTGACAGACCACAATGTCTAAAAACGTGTTTATTCTTGCTGTTATAGTTAGTGGGCTAAACCTGAACTCATCCTGCCAATACCAATGAATACTGTGCATGGCCTGCTCAACGTGGCCACGATGATCACAGACGACACAGAATTCAGTCAATGTTAAGATGGTACCACTTCACACAACGCTCATCAACCCCGAACTGCAACAACCGCACAATGTCGTTTATCAGAGTAGTACATTTCCCAAACTTGGGGAGTTAAAGCTTCAAGGAAATAAAAATTTTTTACAGTCAAAACCCTTTGAAGCTCAGCCACGCGACAGATTTATGTTTCCAAGTCCCTTCAGCTAAGTCTTTGGTTCTCCGGCTCCATTTTGGGGAAGCATTTGTAGATCTTTTTATGGTTTTTTTTCAGGTTTT
Organism: Apaloderma vittatum; assembly: GCF_000703405.1. Taxonomy (NCBI): domain Eukaryota; kingdom Metazoa; phylum Chordata; class Aves; order Trogoniformes; family Trogonidae; genus Apaloderma; species Apaloderma vittatum. Next base: position 17,033 of record NW_009713300.1, on the reverse strand, counting down.
TATAGGCATTGAAAAAAAACAAACCCAAAACTAACAGGAAGTCTCAATACCATTTAAAAGAGATAAAGCAGCTTGCATTATTGCAGATAAAACCCATCCTGAGTTCCTCATTTAATGTAAATTTACTTCATAAAAGCTAGCACATGATATTTTCAAAATAAAATCTCAGCAAGACAAAGCAGCTATAAGCTTAAAGTAAGTTAATGAATGAAGATTTAACACTAATCCTTCACTAGGTTATTATCTAATTTTTTATTTAATTTATTTTTTAAAATTCAGTACCATTGAGTTGGGAGGGACTTCCAAGGTCACCATGTCGAGACTGCTGTTACTCTAAGAAAATTTAATACATAAATTCCTTCCTAAAACGCAAGCTTTGCCTTAAGGTGATTGGACTTTTTCCTCAATCACAGTCCAGAACTGCACTGCTGACAGAACCGTGCCCACTTCCAGACCAACTGCACCAACAGCTGATCCACCTCTATTTAACCTTGTACAAACATTGTACTTGAAAGAAAAGTTATTTTCCTGCCTTAATGTTTGTCTTCCTAATAAAAAATAAAGGGTAAATTTGTGTACTGCAAAGTAAATACAATGAAGGGAAAAAAAAAAAAAGAAAAACCTCACAACACTAAGCTTTTCTTTTGGGACACTTTAGTCTTTCTCAACACTTAATTCATGTCTTCTGAATTACACGGAAGCCTAGCTCTGCATCTATTACACTTCCTGTTTTTTTTTTCCCCTTCCTAAGCAGATAACCCAAATTCCACCCTATATCCCACAAGATGTCTCACCTGTGCCTTATGCAATTGCACACAGTTCACTCCCCACGTTTTAGGATGCATTTCCTTTCCCCCAAATCACATAATTATTACGTGATCATCTAATACATCCGGCTGCCTTCCTCCTTACTCACAGCTAACCTGCTGAGTTCCCAGCATACAGTAAAAATTCTTCTAGCCCACAATGGGACGACTAAAAAGCTATTTGAAGACAGCACTATAGAAACGTGACGAAAAGTTAGCAATGACACACAGCTCATACTGTGCAGTTCTGGCTGGAAAAGTTTGTGTCATCTATCAATTTAATCAGCATATATCTGCTTTTTACTGATCACGTTGCCATTAACAACAACAATTGGTCTCAAGATAAAAATCCTTTAAGAATATCACTATTACAACAACCGAGTTTAAAATTTGCATTTTCTCTCCCCTTTAGCCAGTTTTCTCCAATGAGGTCATAGGAGCTGAAATGCATCTCTGTAATGAGACATGAGATCTGTTACACTTTGTCTACCAAATTCAGTTACTGAAGGTGCAACCTTTCTTTGTTAAAAGCTTAATTCCATTTATTCCATTTAACATTTACCTCCATGTCTAACTATTTCTTCTTCCCAAGACTTTCTCTTATATCTTCCACATAAATCATATTATCTTCATAATTAAATAAGACACTTTGCATTCCACAATCCTACGGCGTTATTTCTGACCTGTCAGGATTAAAGAAAACACATACTACACCCAATTGGAAATCTGATTTTTTATAGAATGTGATAGTGGATGATATACATATCCCCCTTTGCCTTGAGCACATGAATTTTGCTCCCTATCAACTGACACCATCGTCCTCATTGAACAGTGAGAGGAAGGATTAATTTAGAAGTAAGGACACAGCAAAAATTTGTCCTCATCTTAGCACTTCTTTACTTTTCTGTTCAGATGGGAGAACAAGTTCTGATATTTTCTTTGCAAGGTCTAATTCAGGTTAGTATCTTTATCTACACTTGTTGATATCCAAGTCTACAGTTTCCGTACCCACAGTTCACTCAAGGTTAAGAGTCAGGTTGCATTCAAGCAGTTTCTAATTGAACTGTGACGACCAAGGTTCCTCTTAATTCAAAAAAAATCAGACCATGGACCTCGAGATAGGCTTTTTCTAACAGAGAATACGCAGCAGAACTTAGCATGAGTGAGTATTTTATCCTTGACATCAGTGGAACCAGGACCTCACTCACACCATTCATGTCTACCCCTAGGCTCCAACATCCCTACGTGTGAGGACACAAAATTCAGTTCTACCCACAGCAGCACGAAGTCCAGTTTGACTTAGGAAGGTTGAGAAACATGTGAAACGAGTTACAAGTATTACTTTTTTCATCTCAGTATATCAGAGATATCTTCCTGCTCCACCATAAAAAATGGTATCAACAGGAAACAGGTGGTAGGAGGGAAGAGGAAGGACAAATAAAAACATAAACAAACAAACAAAAAAAGCAGAGCCCCAAAATTCCAGTGATACTCGAGGCAACAATGTGAAAGATACTGATCGGCAAACATTGCTTTCCTTGTTCCGGCTGGACCAGCAAGATTACATCTCCAAAGCCAAGATGCAGCATCGGCATGGATATTAAACTCTGGAAAAAAACAAACCAAAACCATCTCGTCTGCAAGAAGGGGAGTGAGAAGAACAGCAACATCTTGCAACTGCTCTCCAGCTGTAAAAAAGGCACTCTGGCAGCGAAGGCTACTTCTTGCTCTGCGATACAAGACAGCAATCACAGAGACAAATTGAGCAGATTTTAACCTATTAAGGCCCTTATCCTTTTAACTGTTGTTGCTGCTAAGCATATTAACTCCTTTAGAAATACAATTAAGGCATTTGTTATTTAGTGTAACTAAATGCCACTTCCAGAAGCTTTTGTAATAATTAGGATGAATTCCTAAGCTTTGCCCAGATGGAGAACACGCACTCCTTAAGTGTTGCTTTTCCTTGTTCAACTTCCATCCTATTAGTACGGCATCCACAAAGGTCACCTTGGAGAGAAATGGAGAGTCCAAAAGAACTCCTTTCTGTTCACTGCGTCCCTTCCTGACCTTGGAGAAGAAAGCTCGCTGGTCTAGCAAGAGCACATGCCCTGGAACACACAATGCCTCAACAAGCTACAGTTTACATGTGGCCACGTAGTTAGAAAGGAACATGCCAGTTCTCACTATCACCCGCAGGTTGGCCATCAGCCACACGCTGAGGCAGGACAGTCTGGGGAGCCTGCTCTTTATACCTCAGAGGTATATTCTGAGGAACAGCTCAAGGTGCCCTCAGCCAACGCAAGTCTCTCAACTGGAACTCAAACACACAAGCACCACCCTTCCTTCTTGCGGTCCTGTGCAGACTTCCCTTTCTCTGCTTAGGTTGGTAAATAAAGCACTGTAGTAGCTTCCATATTTATTTGTTGGGGACTATTTGAGTATGGTGCTTTGTCCTTTGAGCCCTGCAGTTCTCAAACTCATCACCCTGTGTCACATAACCCACACACTTGCACACACATCCTCTCCACGCAATCCGCTCACTTTTCTGTAACGCTGAATGACAAAAATAATCCCAAAACAGGAACTACTTCATGCCAAACAGTACTAATGAACTAAAAGCTAAGTACATTGTACCTTGATCAGAATAAGAGGTTTTATTCCCCTGAAGAAAAACACTGTTTCCCCCAGTAAGATACAAAAGGAAAGGGTCAACCCTCTGCTAGTAAGAAGGTGTGGCAGGCAGCCAGCGGCAATTAGGCTGCAGCAATGCCTAATGGTTCAGTTGCCTCACGCAGAACCTCATTCTTCATCTCAGGTTTGAAGTCATTACTAAGGTCTAACAACATAATTAGAGGTTTCCAGTGAGCAATGAGTGTTAAACCCAAGCGATCTACTTCGAATGCAGACAACAGTGGTAGGTGGTAGCAGGGAAGAAGAACATGGATTAGAGAACAAATTCAACAGCAAAGGTTGCTCAGTATTTATCCAGAAATCATGTTAAAACTCACACCTGTCTGAAATTTCATCAATTCTGATACGAAATACAACTGCAAAACAAAACACAGTCATTCAAATATTCTGTGAGGAGAAAGAGTTTAACTATTGCCTGGTATCTCTCTCCTGCTCTCTTACTGTGTTTTTCAACACAGTAAAATTCCGCAAGGGGAAAGGCTTCATCTTTTGGCACCGCTCCTCCGGAGAGGGGGACAGTACTGCCTGAGGGATTTCGGGTCAAGGAAAGGATTGCTCTCCCAAACTAAGAGTTCTGAGATCAAGGCATGTACCTGCTTAGCGCTGTCAATCCACTTGCAATCCTCCAACAGAACCAAGGAGTAAAAAGACAAACCAAAAAGACACCAAATAGTTTAGGCATAAATCAATCACAGAGATAGCTGAGTACATAAATTTCTTCCTTCGTGAAGAGAGCTTCCGTCTTTTTATTCTGAGGAGAAAAGGGCAATTAAAAAATCCCCTAAAATTGGGGTTTTTTCATTATGTCCACGAAAGTGCAACAAAAATCTGGCATTTTTCCTATTATGTACAATATATTTAATCCTTTTTCTTCTCTGTTATTGTTAACTCTGTGAAACAAAGTCTGGAACAAACTGCAGCTGACTGTATTAAAAAAAAAAAAAAAAGCGTTGACCGCACAGAACATTTTTTCACAAAACGGTTTAGGCATGTGACAGATGTGTAAAATAGAACTTAATGTGAAACCTGAATGATGTTTTTTCTGCTAAACATCCTTCCCCAATTTATTTCAGCAGTGATGATTTTCTAAATTAGTTAAATAAAGACCTCCTAGTCCTGCAGTAACCTCCACAGATAAGTAAGATAAATATTTTTTCTTCTATCTATTTCCCTATTTTTATTGGGAGAAATACTCCCTATCTGGAATATCAAAAGTGCAAAGCATTGCTTCTATATTCATCTCTTCATTTTAATCAACACTGTAAACAACATGTAAACATCAAATTTCTCATCAAATTGTGTCTTCACAAATAAGCTTGCTCTACAAATAAAGAGCTCCAACTCATACATACATGCACAAACAATTTTAAGCTTTCAAATCTCATATGTCTTTGAAAGGAAATCACTAAGAAACGAATCCGAAAGTTTCTATAGTAGATGGGGCACAGAGGAAAATTCCTTCACTTTTTGGGTTTTTTTGAGAAAGGCTGATGACTTTCATCAATGCAGCAAACTGCTTCACAAATGCAAATATTTTGGTTTAAAATAAATGGAGTAATATAGCATAATGAAACACATTTCGTGCTAAATTACGTAACAGAAGAGGTATGCAAGTTTAATCAACTATTACTTAGCATATTCCCCACTTGATGTCAGACAGCGTTCACAGCTCAAGTCACACATTCCTCAACCCTTCCAACAACCTGCGATTACTAAATGCTCCAGGCGTGTGTCCCTACTCCAAATTGCACTGCAGCAAGGCTTCTACGGAATTTCTCCTACTCTTACAGCATGAGTTAGGCTACAGGAAGCCATCTGCGGCAAACCCTCCGTAAGGCTGCTGCAGGTACTAAAATCAGCGCTCAAATAAATCAAAGAATAAAGATAAGTGCTCCGAGCCCTGCCTAAACAAACAGGCCCGAGCTACTCACCGTTCAGGGCTGTGGGAAACTGAGCCATCATGGTCCTGAAGATGCCTCGCTAGCTCTTAGCCATCTGCAACATAAAAACATCGTGCCATTAATAATGCAACAAGGGCAAAACGTAGCCCTGCGCTCCCGCTGAGCAGGGGGAATGCCTGACCCCTTCAGCTCACACTTCCGAGAGCCGACAATGCCAGGCTTCAGGCTGCTGCTGAACAAGCTGAATTTACATTTGCGAGGGGGTGGGGGAATTAATTTTTTTTCCCTCTATTTTTTTTTTATACAGCATGCAGCGCAGTCCTGAACCTAGCAGCACATTCTTAAAGGAAAACAGTACCAACTGTTCAGCAACTGCTGCATAATGTACACAAACAGCTGACAACATGTTGGAACATATGGCGTGGACAACAGCCCTCTCGCCGGTCTCAGCAGATCTTTTCCCCGCTCTCCCTGGTAAATATTTATGCGTATCACAAAATAAAACAAAACAAAAGTTCAATGCACAGCTCTGTAACTGAGTGCTGCTGAGAAAAGGGGAAGATCAATTATTATTCAAACTCATCCATTCCACTGCTATTTTGTTAAATTATTAAATTCATCCATTCCAAGCACTATTTATAAAGAAAATGCTCTTACAGGATGTCTTCTGAAAAAAATGACTTGTCCTTAAAAAAATTTGGAGTCAGACAGTTCTCCATAACCAACACAACAAAATTATACCTTCTCCACAGCATAAAAACTCAAAGCAGCACTTAAAGAAGCCTCAATAAATACTGATACTTTCATACTAAATATCAGAGTATTAAGACTTATTTTGTTTTTCTAATACCTATCCTTTCAAGAGGACCTGTATTAATGTTATTAATTCTTTAGAACTGCAAAATAGTCACTAATACTTATAAGGGATAAGCATAAGTACCTATTTGCAAATGTAGAACTAAGACAATGCAGTGAACTTTTTATTTTAATAAAATAATCTGTTAGATGCTGAAATTTATACATCATTATCCTGTGATCTACATGGAAAATCTATCATTCAGGATGACGCTACAGAAACAAAATTTTCAGTTTAACTTGAAGGAAAAAAATATACAGAAAAATCCCACATTTCAAATACCTCTTCAGATACCACACCTTCTCCCCCCACCACAAAAACCCTTCACCTCTCAATACAAGCACAGATTTTACTACTAAGTATAGAAATATCACATCCTCCACACTCCCTCCCCCTGCAAGAGAACTCCTGCATACGTCAGTACAAAAATCACACAACTGGAAAGCACTCTGCCTTCATGTGTGGACAGGAGAACAATTTTTGGATCTACTGCACATTTCTGCAATAAAAATAAAAATGTCTGGAATCAGCTGTTAACAATCCTTTATATATATATTTTACAACATTATTCTTATGTTCATCTGTATGCTTAGGTACTATTTGTACTATTATTTACGGCCGCTATAAATAACACCTAAAATCACACTATTGGAATAGGCCACAGATTATTCATTCTCACTGGGTCATTTGTAAACCTCAGCCACACGCACATCTGGTTGTGCACAAACTAATAAAGAACATTTTTAAATGAAGTTATCTTGCTTTGTCCAGTGAGAAACTAACAGGTGTTTTAATTTCATTTTTTTTAAATCTGACATATTACAGACCAGTATCATTAAGACACTTGACATTCCAGGGGTTTTTATATACCTTATACATAATTTGGTGTATATACGCACACATATAATAATAATAATAATAAAAGTTAATGGAATGACTGGCCAGTGCAAATGATCTCTCAGTGTGACATTAGGTATTAGCTGCAGAAAGATGAAAAAAGGAAGCAGGGATCTATTCCAAGACATGAATTCTAAAACAAATTGGACTATTTTTAGGTTGCTTCCAGCATCCCTTCCCAGGCCTTACCAGCAACCTACCAAGAGACACTTGAAATCTATATATAGCCTTCCTGAAAAATGCTTCCAGTGTTGTTAAACATTTCTACAGCGTGTTTCTCTGCAAAAGCTCTTGTGTCAAGCAGGACTAAAAAGAGAACCTGAAACCATGACACAGAAGCACGATGCTGGAGAACATCCCTCGAATCAGCAGAGCTCTGCGTTGATGGAGATTTTCACCCATGCGCAACCTGTTCTACATTTACAGTGTTACTGGGTAAAAGCTACACATTTTATCTTTCCTCCTTTTTCTCTTATTTTCAGATTGCTTTTAGTTTTGGGTTGGTTTTTTTTTTAATGCATAATTAGAATAGAAATACAGAACTGTAGCATAAGCCAAGTTGGAAGAGATCCACAAGGATAATCTTCAGATTCCACACAAGACAACCTAAAAGTTAAACTGTATCTCTGAGAGCACTGTCCAAACGCTTCCGGAACACCAACTGGATTGGGGCCATGAACACTTCCCTGGGGAGCTTGTGCCAGTGCGTGATGACCCTCTCAGGGGAGAACTTTTTCCCAATATCCAATCTTAGCTGCCCCGATGAAGCTTTAAGCCATTCTCATCACCAGAAAGAAGAGACCAGCACCATGATTTAGCTCTGTCATCTCACTATTGTGTCTGTAGGCAGATCTCGTATTTTAAAATACTAAATCGACAAGCACCACAAGCCTCCTGCATTAGCTCCCACAAATGATACTGAAAACTACCTTGCAGAAGCAATCAGGAATCATAAATGGGACTTTTACAGGATATCAGACTGCACCAGCACCAGCACTGCATTCTGTCCCTTTGTGCTCATCCGTTTCATTAAGACACCAGGGCTACACCAAGCACTCACGATTCTGTGGTGACAGATTCCATCAACAGGTGAAAAAATGGAAAAATAAAAGTATCGCTGCAACATGATTTCCTCTGATTCAATTGAGGAAGCAGCCCAGTAAACTCAAAGTCTACACATATTTTTCAAAGGTATGACAAAATAATCCTTCCCAAAGAATGGAGCTTGCCCTCAACAAGTATTCTATTGTCTGTGTTTCCATAGTACATCCCAAAGGTTTTGATATTATGCATATATCAAAGTTAAAAGCGGTAGTTCCCTGGATCCTCCTGCTGGCCCTTTTTCTAGATAGGCATCCCGTTGGCAAGTCTTCAGTCACCTGGGACCTCCCCTGATAACCAGGACTGCTGACAAACGATAGAGCGGCGTTCTGCAAGCTCCTCCGCCAGTTCCCTCGGCACTCTCAGGGGGATCTCGTCCAGCCCCACAGACTTAAGAGTGTCCCGGTGGTGTAGCAGGTCATTAACTGGTTCCTCCTGGATTATGGGTGGTATATTCCCCACTCCGTCCCTGCCCTGCAGCTCAGGGGGGTGAATATCCTGAGGGTAACCAGTCTGCCTACTAAAGGCTGAGGGAAAGAAGGCCTTGAGTACCTCAGCCTTTCCCTCATCCTTGGTAGTAATGTTCCCCCTGCATCCAAGAAAGGATGGAGATTCTCCTAGGTTCTCTCCAAGAACTTTACTACACAATACTACAGAGAAACCTAATGAGATATAGAAACATTTACCGAAGAAATAGAACTCAAGAAAAGACTAAAATTAGTATCCCAAACATGATCCAGGTTTAAAAAAAACAGCCACGAGAACTGGAATATCTCACAGAAGATAATTTGTTTCTGCAAAATGTTCTAGGAGAGGTGCTTGGTGAACTCATAAAAAACGGTGGCAGTCACAGCTCAAAATCCATGTTGTAACAAAAGAGGACTAAACATGCCAGCGAACACTGCAGACAACATTAAGCCCTGCTGCCATTTAGGGTGAAAACAGGAAAACTTGGATGTTATGTTTAAAGAGCAGAACAGCAAGTTCTTGTCAACAAACCATCTGACTCGTCTCAATTTTAAAGGGCTAATTGTTTCCACAAACTGACCTGCCAAACTGCAACTTCTGCTCCCTCTCCCCGTGTTGGTATAGTTGATAAAAGCTGATAAAAGAGGAGGAGACTGCAAGAAGCAGGGAGCACCTTACAACCATACTGAAAGCATTGGAAAACATTAGAGCTGGGCAGATTGAAGGAGAAAGGGAAAAGAAAATGCTTTTTTTTCCCATCACGGGCATACTGCCATTTTACAAAGAACAGCCTTACCATAATCTTTGTTAATGTTTATACTCGAATGATTTTTTTGGTCAAAATATTTCTCAGAAAAACCACAGCCACATAGTTTTAGTAGGAATGAAGGTCTGGTGCACCAGGCTCTGTCCCACCAGTTTTGACTGTCAGAAAGCAAATACGTAGAAGCAGTGTGTGTGGACACACTACTACTCTCTCGCTTTTCTCAAGGACAGAAAGAAGATATACTGCTGTAAGATTTTTGCTGTAAGAACTGATTAGCAAGGACAGAGACTGTAGTACTAGTTGACGGGTTTACTCTTTGTAACACCTGTAGATCTGGACAACACAAAGACTACACATTAGCAAAGTAAACAGTGACAGTTCAATAGGCCTTGTAGTCATTCTGTGCTTTTTTTGGATTATCCTCTTGAAAATCAAAGAATAATAAACATTAGCAAGGCATTATAAACCAACACAGTCTAGAATTTCTCTCTGTTCAAGATGTATTGGCAGAAAATATTAAAGATTATTTCCAAAAAAACCCCACAACACGAAAACCCCAAAATATTTTGACAGGCCAAGAATTTTATCTCCTTTATACAGTGGAGTTATACACAGTAACACAGCCTTTACAAAACGTACTGTGGCCAGCTTCACAAATTCCACTCTCTCTGATAACAAATGAATGATATCAGTAATGAAATGAAGAAATTGATCCTGGGTAGCTTGCACATCGCTAGTTCTTCCTGCTCTCCTCTGATACTGTGGAAAAGAGTACTACAAGCCTCAGTATTTCAATATTTCAAGGAAAAAAAAAGTGTTAAATACTTTACTTCTTAACCCTACGGTATGAAGTCCCTTCCTTCCTCACTGTTAGAGAGCTACTTGCTTCCAAAGAAGGATTAAGATAGACCACAAAAAATATTTTTGTCTGACAAATATCCTCCTGCCTACTTTGCCCAACTAACAGGCTTTCTGAATGCACTGACCGTGCAAAATGGATGCCACACCAAAATACAAGAATCTCTATTTCTGTCTAAAACCACACCTGCATGGTCAGTATCGACCCTTTCTTACACAGCCGCTCAGCTGTGAAAGCACACATTCAAAATCCCAAGACCCAGTTCAACTCTCTCCACTGTCACTGGAGACAAACTGATCTTTCCTTCCTCCTAAGAGAAGACTTTCCCACATTTGATTGCACAGGAATTGCACAGTGTTTGGAAGAGTAATGTCAACTCAGGACTTCAACCTCCTACATGAAATTCTTTACCACTAAGCCAGAGAGCCACAGGTCGCTCTGTCCATGCCCCTCCAGCTTTGACTCTTGTCTGCAAAGAAATTCTGAGGGAGTGAACGAGAATCCCACTTCAGGAAGCTCTGCTGACATCCCTGGCCCTCCTCCCAGGAGACACACACACGAACTTCCTCAGGAAAAGACGGGAACTGAACCCAGCTCTGTCACGCCTCGGAAGAATATATTCACTAGCCTGATCCCAGACACAGGCAGACATCACCACCTTTCTTCGCTGAAAAAGGAAAAGCAGAAAAGGAAAGAAAAAAACAAGAAAGAAAACAGAGGGTGGATTATTTAAGAATTTTTTTTTAAAGGCTCTGTGCTTCTACCTTGGAGAAGGAAGGCCAGGCTGCATGCCATAACCTTTCTGGAGAGCTGAGTGAGATACACTTGCTCCTGAACGGGCGGTAACTTAAAATACACTCTTGTCTTTTTTGCTTCCTACTTTCTGATTTACATGACTCCTCACTTCATATGCTCTTTCTCCTAGATCCTGTTTTGAGACATATCAATTCTCAAATCTAATTATTTGCAAGCACTGTACAAAAGCCCTACGATGCTGTTCAGTGAGGTCCTCACACCTTGAAACTTCTCCACTTCCACATTGTGACTCTTAATTTATGTCAATGTGGACTTAAAGAAAAAAAATCATCAAAGATTTATATTTTCCTTGTCATGTTATTTTCTTACTTCAACCATGACTGGAAACATTCATACCACATTACTGAAGAGCTTAGCCATTTGAAATCTCGCTATCTTAGAGGAAATTTCTCTTGTCTTTCCATCAGAAGAACAAGCAAAATCTGGCTCTTAACCCACGGAAAAAAAACCCACCAAAACCCAGAAAAATTCTTATATTGCCTTCTTCTTACCATACAAGAACTGCTACATAACTTGTTGCTTGGCCTTCAGTCCCAGGCAACAGTGTAAAACATACGGCACACCTAGAAGAAAACTATAGCTAAGCATAAAAAAAGATACAGATTACGCAGACAGTCTTCTCAGCAGAGAACAATCTTTCACTATTTGTAAAACTAATGGGGATTAAAGCATTCAGTGAGACTTGGATTTACATATTAGCTATCTGCTCTCAAGCTGGGCAGGTGCACAAAACCACTGCGAGCTTAACTTCTCAAAACTGAACGAGATGACAAACAGGAGACAGGCCACAAGAGGCCTTTAAAGCAAAGATGGTAGTTTATCTTTGATGAAACAAAACCCAGAGAAACCTCATGGGAGAAAAAGCCAAGATTTGCATGAGGCAGTCAAAAAAAAATGAGAAAAAATTACCAGACAGCATTATTTCGGATGAGTAAAAATGCAAGATAGAGCGTGGGTGTAACAAGAAATCCCACACTGTTTGGGAACCCCAGGAGGCATCCTGGTCCCAAACTGGACCCAGGCAGCGCGGTCACAGCACCTCTCACCTGCCCCAGCTGAAGCCTCCTCCTGCTTCGCATCCTGCTCTCAGCCCCAAGTCCTGTCCGCATTATATTACTAAGAATAGTCTTTCAAAGCATCCAGGTGAAATCTGGTCTCTTAACCTTTAACTGAGCACTACAGCATACAGTGATTATGTTCTGACCACTACAAATTAATTTCATGAACTTAGGGAATTAATTACCGGCTGAGTTAGACACACATGGCACTATGATGAAGAGTCCCTATGAGCAAATGCGTATCTCAGTTAGAAGGACACTTGTCTTACCTTAAGAAACTCATGGTATTATGACTACACTAAGAGTGCAGTGGAAAAGCAATAGAGTTTTAGATTTATATCAGTAAAATTCTTGACCTTTGTACGGTAAGACTAAAATTCATATTAAAATCACCTCTGATTTTCTATACATTTATTAGTGCAGCCATAATAAGTCATTTTTTTGCACTCCAACTGCAGTATTTTTAGAAACAAGAGTAACTCCCATTTCCTGTTCTTCCTTTACTTTCTGTGTATGCTGCTGAATCACTAAGTGCAGCTACCACTCACCAACTGATGCCACAGCATTTCCCAAGCTCCACTTGCCTCTGTCTCGAAAATTTTCTCTAGAAGAGTCGGCTCAGAATTATTATCTGCTACTTCTGAAACAACAAAATGTCTTAAGTCAAACTGGCTGCTTCCAGAATCACAGTTCCAAAGAAGCTGTGACTTATCTGGATCAACCACATATTTTCAACTATCTGCATCTGCAAAAATGTTTTAAAATAGTTCTCAGGTAATTGTCCTCTATTAGGTAATTCTGATGTGTTGTGCTGCTACTGTCATCATGTTACGTCATTTGAATTTCATGTGGCGTTCTGAAAATAAGTTACACAACACTATTCTCATCCATGTATTAATACTCAATCCATTACTTCAACTCTAGGATCCAAGTAACTAACCTGGCCAAGTCGCATTCCTGTACCGACAAAGTCTCTGACGTTCTGAATCTCAAGAGAAATGAGATTTCATCAGCTCCACTTCTACTTTATGATTTCTCGGAGGCCTAATCCTCACCTTTAGAGTCTTTAGCATTAATGGCACAACAGCACCAGAAAAACAAGTTACCACAGCCTGTAGTCTTGCAATAGGCAATAAAACGTGGATGTAAGAGGAATCAAAGACACCTCTTTAAATAAAACCACCTACCTCGTTTTCTAAAGACTTATTGTTAAATAAATAAATAAAACCCCAAGTGATGGACACGTTCATTAATGAAAGGAGTAACATGCTAATAATCAAGTAACCAGCATGCTTCAATTCTTAGCTTGGCTTTCTGAGTATGAAATACGAGCAGTTAACGTGTACTTTGATGAATTCCATCGTCCAACACGAGCTAAACCTTAAGAGCAGGGGAGACTCTGCAAAGATCTTAACGGCCTGCAAGATTCATGAAAATAAGAAACCAAACAGAGAAGACACTCCCAAATTTAGTGCCTCCATTGAGGAGAAAGACTTCACTAATGAGATTAGACACCAGGTGACTGAACGGTGTTCTAAACATACTGACCATGAGAAAAACTTCAAGAGAAACTTAGAACTGATTAGATTCAGTCAACCAATGCCACAGAAGACAAGGCTTTACCAGGGGTACTGCTCACGGTTGGCTTAAAATTTCAGGTTACATGGGTCCATCACTGGAAGGAACTTGAATTTTATAAGATATAGAGACAAGCCTCCCAGTTCTGTACTAATCAGGAATCAAAAAGAGATTTCCAGAGGTAATTTAGGCATCTGCAACATTTGCAACTAAGTATTTGAAAATATCAAGATACAAACCAGCTGTTTAGCACTTCTAAAAGTCCGCCCAGAATAGCCTATTGCATTATCTATCACCAACCAGGATACACAAGGAAAACGTGATTTTAAAAGGTGAAGTTAAAGGGTGACAACATGTTTTTAAAGCTAAAAAGAATACAGTAACTACCTTATTTCACCCCATACCTAGGGTCAACCTCTGAACCTCAAAGTACACTTTGTGTTAAGCAATAGGGCTTGAAATAGGTCAGTCAGTCATAAAAAAAAGAGAATTCTTTAATTGGCTCTACATTATCTCTTATCTTTATAATCACCAATAATCACCTACGACAAAAAAGGTAAAGAAAGGTCACTGACTTTCAATTCAGCTACATGAAATGAGCCCTCCAATCTAAAAGCAACGCCACACAAATTCAACAACCTACTGCTCTCATAGTTTTCACTAAAGGACACCATTTATGTCAAGCTTCCCCTCAAAACTTAAAAATCTGGCAGGATCCCTCATCTAATACACCTTGCCAAGATATGTGGCATTACACTGAACTGAAAGCATCTTTTGGAAGTCAAAATAAAATAACCTGAAAACAAGAAAGTATATATGGAACAAATCACAGCACCAGTGCTGCCAGGAACACTGGTTGATGCCACTCCAAGGCCAAGCTCTATGATTTTTGGAAGGCTTTGGTGACTGGTCATGGATCCTGATGGCTGGAAAAAGGCAAATATCACACCCATCTTCTGGAAGGGCAAGAGGGACAGTTCAACAATAAAGAAGGCCATTAAGTCCAACTTCAGGTCCTGGAAAGATTATGGAGCAAATCCTCTCAGGATCCACCTACAGATGCTTGAAGAACAAAAAGGTGATGGGAAACCACCAGCACGTATCCAGTCAGGATAAACCATGTCTCACACATCTCATTTCTGTGCTGAGATGACTGGCAGAGAGCAGCTTTCAACAAGGTCTCCCATAGCACCTTTAGGGACAAATCAGTGAAACACAGTTTGAATAGGTTGACTGTAAACTGGAAGAAAAACCAGCCTGATCACTGGACTCAAAGGGTTGTGATCCACAGTCCATCCAGATGTCACTAATCATGTTCCCCAGATGTTGACACCATGGCCAGTACTGTTTAACTACTTCACTGATGATCTGGCCACTGGGACGGGACGCACTCTGAGCAAGTGTGGATGCCACACTGGAGAGGGCTGCCCAAGTGAGTTTGTGGGATCTCCACCCTTGGATGTAGTCCAAACACAACGAGACACGGCTCTGAGCAACTTGATCTAAGTTGGCCCTGCTTTTACTGAGGGTTGAACTAAGCGATCTCCAGGAGTCCCTTCAAAACTATTATTCTATTACTACCTTTTAGGTAAATAAAAGCAAATGGAAGTAATTAAAAACTACTTTAGGAGACACTGGAGACATTCCCTTTCAACTGAAAACAGGCCAGAAATGATAAAGATGTGCAAACAGTTTTCAAAAGGCAAAGAGAACAACTCCAGACTTCAAATTTCTGGGCTACACTGCCCCAAGCAAATCACATACATCACCTCTCACTTTTCAAATGCTATCTCATTTTCCCTACCAGCTCCAATGAAGAATTACTATCACCTACAGAACTCAGCTTCATTTTTCATACATGTTACTTCACTATGACATGAAATTAATTCACTTTTCGATACTAAAAACTACAACAGAAATGTTTGTTAAAAAAACCCAAAACTATAAGAACTGTTGTGGCCACAATCTCAATACCTTGTACCTGAATCTCAATAAACAAACCCTGCCTAAGAACACAGCTCAAAATCATGCACAAGTCACTTCTGCCTTGGCCTCCCTCCCTCTGTCCACAAGAAGAACAGCGGAAAAAAACAAGCAGCACCTAAAGCTCTGACAGCACCACCTATGGCAGATAACCCCATATGGTGATTAGCATAAACAAGCTGCAGGTACCAGATTTTTGTTGCTGCTAGTGCTATAGGAATATACTCTTTGTATCGCAGTGGCAGCTACCAACTCACTCAGGGACACATCCTATACTCTACATCTGGTATAGATAGAGAAGAAAAAAAATGCAATTCCCTCAGGGTAATAATTAAAAGAAGAAGCATATTCACTTTAATTTAGGCTGCGTTAGAAAGCTAATCTGATCAAAATTTCTCTGTAACAGAGAGCACTGAGCATCCTAAATCCAGGTTTGCGGCGATGCATGGAATTTTCTTAACATCATACAGAGCAGAGAGTCTGAACTAAGGCTTCTCGGAGGTACAGCGGTGCCAATGCCCCTCCCAGCTTACTCAGAACAAAAAAAAAATACAGACAAGCCAAACGGCAGAAGGTAGAGTAGAAATAAGGAAACAAAAATTAACAAAGTTTGGCAGTAGAATGAAGCCTAGCCAGCTACTGACCCCACCAGTTCCTAATGCTCATTATTTTTTACACATCACCATTGCATCACTGGATGCAGACATTTGCTACAGCTATATAGTCTTTGAATTTCAAGCAAATTTCAGGCGATCAATTTAATATCCTTGAAAGCAAGCTGCATTTTACAACCACCGATGTTAGCCACGCTGCGGCAAAGCCGTGCTGCTTCATGGCTTTACCTGCTTTCCTGCATACACACGGGGGGGGGAGCCGCTGGCACCACAAGCAAATATGACCAACAGTTTAAAAAACATCAGGGTCCCAAAGAAAAGGATTTACGCAGTAGGACAGCCTGAACGCGAGGGCAAGCAGCTTGGAAGTTCTCATTTCAGTGTTTTAGATGAGGAATTTCCAATCGATGTTGATGAGAACCGCTGCGAGCGTAGGTTAGAGATCACAGGTACTACTTCAAGCACAGTCTAGTTTCAAGTTCTTCTACGTGACAGATGTCAACTTTTGGGTGCGTTTAACCTATTCAAAATAACAATGTTTAGGGAACCGAATCACGCACCTCGGCCTCATTTTATTTTCTGAATTACTACAGCAAAAATCCCTACCCGTCACACCAAACCGGGGCTCTCTGAACCGAG
>NW_009713299.1:10935-25573 GCF_000703405.1 Apaloderma vittatum | reverse complement strand
GCTCCTCTTCTAGTCGGCTCCTCCACCATTTGCATCAGAAAGTTATTATCAATGCACTGGAGGAACCTCCTAGACTGCGGCTGGGTGACTGTGTAGTCCTTCCCGCAAATATCAGGGTAGTTAAAATCCCCCACCACAACCAGGGCCTACGACTGAGAGGCCACTCTCAGCTGCCCATAGAAGGCCTCATCAACTTCCTCACCCTGATCTGGTGGCCTGTAATAGACACCCACAACAGTGTCACCCCTGCCAGCCTGCCCCTTAATTCTCACCCACAGACTCTCAACTCGCTCCTCATCTGTGCCTGGACAGGACTCAGTACATTGTAGCTGCTCTTTCACGTAAAGACCAACTCCACCACTACACCTGGCTGGCCTGTCTTTCCAGAAAAGGACAGAGCCTTCCATGACCACATTCCAGTCGTGTGAGCTGTCCCACCACGTCTCTGCAATTGCCACGAGATCATAATCTCCTGACAGAACAGAGGTTTCTAACTCTTCCTGCTTGTTCCCCATGCTTCGTGCATTGGTGTACAGGCATTTCAGAGAGCGAGCTGAGCACACCTATTTCACCCTAGGGGAATGGAAGGTCTTCATCAACTCCCTAGTGCTGCCCCACTGATACAAGCCCAGCTACAACCCCATCCCCCTTTGAATCTAGTTTAAAGCTCTCCAAATGAGCCCTGCTAATTCCTGTCCCAGCATCCACCAGTTTGCAGTCACTGCCTGGCACTGGGATGCAGAAAGGCTCTTGATTACACTTACTCTAGTAGTGACCAAGGTCATTTCTGGATCTTGTGTGCCACATTGGGGGTGCCTGAAAGTAAAATAGGTCATGAAGAATTAAAAGTTTGCACCTCCAGTGAGGAACAGACAACACAGGTGACCAACAAGAGTATTCCATTCCAGGTACACCACATTATAAAGCTGAAGAATCATAGTCGTTAAGTTCTCTTCTTCAATGTCCAGTGTCCAAGGAGGACTCTGTCAGTTCTTCTGCTCTTGATCTCCATCCTGAGTTCCCAAATACAGCTCCTGTTTTCAGCTTCCCTCTGCTGCTCAGCCTGGAGCTTCATTGGTGCAGCCTGCTCTGCAGAATCAGCAAGGATTTTTATTGCTGGGAGTGTTGGGTTTGATATAAGTTTTTTAAGTATTTGAATATATATCTGTATATATTTAATTATTGTAATTATTCCCTTATCAGTACTATTATTGTTTTACTAAAGCTGTATAGTTTTCTTTTCCAATACGTAAATTTAAGGAGGGAAAGGTGTTAGAAAGCGTATGTCAGCACTCAGCAGCCAGTCCAGCCCTAGCCCTTGACAACCTAGAGCCCTTGACAACCTAAAACTCTTAACAACCTAGAACTCTTAACAACCTAGAAAGAGATTCAGATGCAACTCTGTGTGTTCAGAAGGGTGTAATGAAATAGATTAAAATGCATATTATTTTGAATGCTTTTTGTCAGACAGAAAGAATACAGACATTTTCCAAAAAATAGTTTCAACAGAACCCATGTTGGGCCAAGGGAGGTTCAAGTTGACTATGAGAAAGGATTTATTTACTGGAAGGGTTGTCAGGCATTGAAACATCCTGCCCAGGCAGGTGATTGAATCATCATCCCTGGAGGTGTTTAGGAGAAAGGTAAATGATGTGCTGAGGGGCATGGTTTAGTGGTGTTGATAGGGCTAGGACAAAGGTTGAGCTCGATAATCTGGAAGATCTCTTCCAAACAAAACTGATCTATGATTCTATGATTCTATGATTCTGTGATTCTATGATTCTATGATTCTATGATGCCATGATTCACAGAATCACAGAATGCTAGGAGTTGGAAGGCACCTCGAAGGATCATCTAGTCCAACCTCCCTGCCAGAGCAAGATCAACTGAAGTAGGTCACAGAGGAACACATCCAGGCTGGTGTTGAATGTCTCCCGAGAAGGAGACTCCACAACCTCTCTGGGCAGCCTGGGCCAGTGCTGAGATTCTACGAAATAATTCTACATTTCCCACTTTTTCAAAGAAATAAATTTCAATTTTAATTTTATATCTGAACACACATCTGATAAAATTAGGAATTTAGGATAAGTAGGATTTCATAACGTATCTTGTGCTTCTCCTCTTATTGTAGGATTGTGGACCTCAGATGAAGGAAGTGCCGTTGTCCCGTGTTCCCAAATGACAGTTATGAGTATTGTCTTTCCTCTTTTCCTCTCCTCTTGTGAATGATGGCCTGAGGAAGCACAAGAAAGATGACCAAATGGAAATATCTCTTTCTTGGTTTCTTTCTTAAAGCTGCTCAAGTTTTACATTGCTGATTTTACACCCTTTGAAATAGGTAATGCTAGGGATCAAAATCCTTGCACTGCCACATGGAATTAAATATTACATCTTGGGTCTTTAAATCCCTTTGTGTTACTTAATTTGCTACATAATGTTAGCTTTAATTTACAATAGGTTTTGCCTGTAGTTTCCATTGGTACAATCAAGAGAATAATCACCCCTGTAAAAAAGACCCATGTGGGAGTGTAAATGCCAGGTGGGTTATTGCAGGATATACAGCATCTCCCCTGCATTATTGATAAAAATCTGCTCAGAGAGGATACTTGTTTGACAATCCTGCAAAATAAATTCTTACTTTAATATTTAACTTTCTCCTTCTTTCTCCTTGTATGTGATTTAATGACCTATTTAAAATGTTACTAGTTCCTTAAATAATATTAGAAATCTGTTGCAGCAGTATGCTTTTTTTTTTGTACTTACTACTTAAAATTTAGAAGAGAAGATGGCTCTCCTTATCTGAGGTTACTGTGTTCAGATTAATTATATGTAGACCACATTAAGTTACTTTTGAGAGGAACAGTAATAAAACTTTGGGCTAAAACCAGCTGGCGAATAAACACTAAGACCATAGGTTATTTAATAAAAAATTTTCAGGCTCACAGGTGCATTAGTTATTGCTATGGCCCCTAAACAACCATTCTTTTATCAGTTTTGCTTGTGTTACACATGCAGCATTACAATTTGAAAATGTGTTTTCTCCTCAGCAACATCTGCAAGAGAAAGACTGTTGTGACTGGCTACGGCAACAACGGAATCTATTGCACAGAATCTGTCATTGTAAACATCAGCCACATGGAAGTAGGCAGAATCAGATGGTAATTTAGCTTGGAAGAGACTTCTGGATGTCCACAGTCGAATTACTGATTCAAAGCTGTGTCGGCTGAGATCTGGCTACCCTGTGCTGTATCGAATTAAGTTTTTATTCCTAATCTATTAAGAGAATCTCCCTTGCTGTAACTTTTCTCTGCTGCATTTTGTTGTGCCACTGCACAAATCCAAAGAGGTGTATGAATATCTGGTGAGCTATACTCCAGCAGGGTCTATTTTTGGATATATTGCATTGCAATGCAGGAATCAGGCCAGGATGTGCACATTAATATCATTCTAACCTAATGATATTCCATCTTTTTAAATATTGTATCTACTGCAGGTGTAATAATGATCCTTGAACTTAGTGCCAGAACACAACGGAGATACATTCTGTTTTGTGCTTTATTTATAGTCAAGAAAGCAGAGTTCCAAAATAGCACAGATATTTGACAGCTTAAAAAAATTCCTGCTTATGCCAAGCTAAGGGGTGGAGTTGCAGTTTGTGAAGTCATGCCTGGAAGGTACTCTTTGCATTCATTGTTCTGGATGGAAATCTAGGTGCCAGTTGCTCTAGGTAGAATCTCATATATGGGATATCCTCTCGTGTCAGGCTCAGAAGCAATCTGATGTACAACGTACTCTAAATTGACCTCTGATTTTCTGTTTTGACTCAGTCCACTTCCATATCTTGAAGTTTTAACATTAAGAGGTTTTCTGCAGATTATTTTATGTTTTCATTTGAGTGTTGTGAGAGTAGACAGTCTTGGGGAAGAGCTGCTTATACTTTGTGGTGTTAAGAAGTCTGTCATCTTAGAGAATTTAAGCTATTGAAGTATGGGCTGGATGAGGTGGACTGCAAACTAACTGAATGGCCAGACCCTGAGGGTGGTGATGAGAGGAACAAAGTCTAGTAGGAGGCCAGCAGCTAGTGGTGTACACCATGGGTCAGTACTGAGTTCAGTGCTGTTTAACTCTTCATTAATGATCTGCACGATGGTGTAATGTACACTCAGCAAGTTTTCAGATTACACAAACCACAGAGGAGTAGCTGATACACCAGAGGACTGTGCTGCCAATCAGAGGTACCTGGACCGGCTGGAGAAATGGGCTGATGGGCACCTCATGAGGTTCAACAAGGATACGTGAAAAGTCCTGCACCTGGGGAGGAACAAACTCCGGCACCAGTATATGCTGGGGGTTGTCCAGCTGGAAAGTATGTTGGCAGAAAAGGATCTGAGGGTCCTAGCAGACACTAAGTTGAACATGAGCTAGCAACAGGCCATGGCTGCAAAGGGAGCTAAGGGTACCCTGGGCTGCATTAGGAGAGAGGTTGAGAGCAGGTGGAGGGAGGTGATTCCTCCTCTCTACTCAGCACTGGTGAGGCCACGTTTGGAGTGCTGGGCCCAGTCTTGGGCTCCCTAGTACACGAAAGACAAAGATATATTGGAGAGAGTCCAGCAAAGGGCTATTTTTGTCTTATGTTCTAAGGTTCACAGTAGTAATAGTCTTAATTAACTGAGCAATGAGATATGGTAGATTATGCATTATTGCATCATTAGTATATAGTATCATAGAATAATTTAAGACGGAAAATGATTATTGACTCCAACTCTCAACCTAGCACTAAGTTTTAAGTCATATGTTTCATTCCTCAGAGAAGGAAAAATTAAAGGCCACTGCATTCACATGTCTAAGGTGTTCATAAATGGTACCATAAAATTAAGTGCAGGAGGCTGTTATTTACAATTTTTTTTTTTACAATTTTACATGTTATTAATTTTAAATTTTTGTTCTTCAGTGAAGACTTTTGGTGTTTCTGTGTTTTTGATTGCCTGGAAGGGTTTTGATTTTTTTTTTCCTAAATTGTTAATTTAAATGTAAGAGAAAATTTGAGAGATGAAGCTGAAAGATAAATTTTTAGCCAGTTATTCTTTGCATATTGGGGCTAAAAAAGAGAGAAGGAGGTGGATGATTAAAAGCTAAGTAAGTATCTTGTTCTACTAATAAGCTTTTAAGTTTCAACTTTTCTAGTTTCCTGGACCTTTAATTCATTGTTTTTGGTAAAAATTTACATGAGTTTTTGTACACATAGAGAGGATGTATTTAATAAAACAGAAGATATTTCAAAATCCAGCCTGTAAACACAGTTAATGTGAAAAACTGTACACTAGCTGAAATCTGCATTTCATTTTTCACTGGTGAAAAATAAAAATGTAATAGTCATAGCTGCAAACAGTATGAGTGACACAGAAGTATATTTTGTGTGTTGATGTAGGAAAAGCAGCATACCAGCCTGTGATTTCTACTGCATACAGAAGTACCTCACTTTTGCAGTTTTCAAAAGATGTTGGGAGATTTTAATCAAATTTTTGTGCAAATAACTCTCCTGCACAAAAGAAAAAAGCGAAATCTTACTTAACTCAGAAAAGAACTAAGATGGAGAGATTCACAAACAACTTTGTGTCTTTTGAAATTCTTGTCAAGGAGACTAGTAGAAACATTCTCTCTATTCTGTTTCTGAACAAAATGCTGAGATCTTCTGAGTAGCCTCATCACTTGATTACTGGATGTTTAGAAGCAGTGATCTTCTTGTAGGATTATCCTTTATCTGCTTGGTCTCACTACAGAAAAAAAAAATCTTTACTCTTTTTAAAATTAGCAGTTTTGTAGTTTGAAGATCATTATGAACTCCCTCTAGCATTTTCAGATAATAACCTCAATGCAGGCCTACCTGTGCAACATGAACAGATAATGCAGAGGAGATATATAGAAGATATCAGCTGCCTTTTCAGTTTCTGTGAGCTTGTAAAACCCATGACAGGAAGCTCAAGTGAATCAGAATGAGTAGAGGTGGTGTCACTTAGTGCATGGAGTCAGAATAACTTTTGCCCTAGGTCCTGTGGTCCTGCTCTGGCAGGGGGGTTGGACTCAACCGTCTCCCTTCCAACCCCTAACATTCTGTGGCTCTGTGATTCTGCATGAGTAAAGGTCATAGCTCAAGAACTCATTTCACAGTTTGAGTTAGTCGAGATGGTATTACTGCAGCAGTTTTCTCGTGGTGCAGTTTGTAAGCAGTATATGCAAACACATATGGAAGGAGTCTTCTTCTTTAAGGGTATCTGGACAAGGGCCTTGCTCAGTGCAACAAGGCATAATAAATAAAGGAGGAAACCAGAAACAAGAACATACAGGAATATAAAACTCACAGACAAATGGAGAAGGAGGGAGTAACGAGAATGAAGTCTGGTCAGTAACTCTCATTGATGATGGTGTGAAAGTCTGAGGATGATAAGGCATCCTGGAAACTGGGAAAATAAGGGCAAAAATAGGAAAACAGAAGCAAAACTTACGGAAATGTAGAACTATCAAAACAAACACTGAGACAATGAGAAGAAACCAACCTTGCCACTCACATTATTTGACAGACTGTCAACAAACTACAGGAAGAGGAGGGCATTTGGCTGTTTGTGCTTGTGTTTCATGTGAGTCCTGTATCTGGGTGTGGTATCTGGAGGCAGAAGCTTGTCCATGCGTAGTGGACTGATTCACGGATTTTGCCTTAAACATTTCTTGTTATTTTTTGCAAACACCCAGCATGCTCAGAAGACTGATCGGATGTTGTAGAGGGGTGATCTTGATAAGGATGTAAATGCCTCAAACAGCTCTGGCACCGAATATGTAAAGAGATTAGGAAATCTTGCGGAGGCAGGATGGCCTCATCTCTTGCATATCTTCCAAAGAGATGGGGCATTCATACGTGTTAATAAGAATTACTGGAAACAAGAATTACTGGAAACAATGGAGGGCCTCGATCCCCTACCTGACATTCTGCACGTCCGCAGGTAGAAAATTGTGTATAAATTGAGGCAAGGTAAAGCAAAGATTTGAAGAAGAGGAAGAAAGAAGAAAAGGAAGGAAAGAAGAAAGAAGACAAGGACGGATGCATCCTGAACTCTGCTTTGGCTGAACCAATGCAGGAACTCAAACTGGTGATATCTCTCTATCTCTCTCTCCCCACTACCCCTCTCTCTCTCCGTTTTCCTCGCTAAGTAATGCAAGGTCTATCATACTGTTCATTTACTTTTGTGCTTAATATTGTGTTTAGATGTCCTTTATTATTCCTTGTTATTAAGTTGTTTTAGTGCATTTCTTCATCAGCCTTTTTCCTGAATTTTTGTTATATTGTCTGTCCTATCGTGCTTTTAAATTAAAATCGTCATGAGTCAGATCTATACATTGTGACAAAATAATAAATGTTTGTGTTTGGGCCTTGAGACTTGTCTCACCATTGTCCACGCTGTTGGTGTATTATGAATCTGAAAGTCACTTGTCCCTCTCTCCTGAGTGAGATGTGACACCATGTCTGTGAGACCATCTGTGTCGGTGTTCCCTCTGTGTGTGTCTCTGGGTTACTTCTGCAGCTTTTGGGACTGGCTGAACCAGCAACTGGGAAAGCATCAGCTGCGTCCCACGGATCAGGCAGGGGTAGCCCCAGACAGAGCAGCTGGAGCAGGTTGCCATGCTCCTACATCCCTTAACACTACACATAATGAACTATGGAACATTTTTTTTAAACTAGTTCCATCCACTAGATCCCTTTCCCTTTCCCTTTCCCTTTCCTTTCCCTTTCCCTTTCCTTTTCCCTTTCCCTTTCCCTTTCCCTTTCCCTTTCCCTTTCCCTTTCCCTTTCCCTTTCCCTTTCCCTTTCCCTTTCCCTTTCCCTTTCCCTTTCCCTTTCCCTTTCCCTTTCCCTTTCCCTTTCCTTTCCCTTTCCCTTTCCCTTTTCCCTTTCCCTTCCCTATGCTAATGCTCAGCAACATTTCAATAATCAGAAAAAAATTTTTAATGTAGTTGCATTTGTTCTAAAATTTCTTCTAGAGTATAACGAGTACTTTTTAGCAGAGAAAAATCTCAAGTTGTAAAAAAAAAAGTTATTCCTGAAGTAGTTTTGTCGTTATTGTTTCTGAAAGGAAGGTTACTCAAAAAAGACAGCTCTTCAGAGAAACTAACTTATTCCAACGTGATTCTCTAAGAAAAAGACATTCATTTATACCTCAATATCAATTTGGTTTGTGAGTGAGAAAAAGAAAGCAAATGGCAGTGCAACCTGAAAATATTTTTTTATATTGCTGGCAAAAATGTCAGTGATAAGGGACGATAAGTAATGGTTTAACGTTCTTCACATAAAATTATTTATATTTTTGAGTTTCTCTATAGAAAAATTGTTGCCATAGATGACTGTAGAGCAATTAAATGTTTTTCTTATAGTAGCAGTGTTTTAACTACACCACCATAAACTTTACCTTGACAAGGTACATAGGGAACGCTGCAGAAAGGATTCCAAAAAACATTCATAGAATATATAGATACACATGCGCATTTGAAAAAAAAAAAAAGAATATATAGGAAATCTGTCTGGTTTTAAGTGCCTCATAAATTTCAGTCAAGAAGTATGACTTTGTTAAATACTGGTTAGGTGGCTGACCCCCAGAGAGTGATGGTGAATGGAGTTAAATACAGTTGGTGGCTGGTCACAAGTGGTATTTCCCAGGGTTCAGTTTTGGGGCCGGTCGATGATCTGGATAAGGAGATCGAGTGCATCCTCAGTAAATTCACAGATGAAGTCAAGTTGGGCAGGGGCGTTGATCTGCTTGAGGACAGGGAGTCTCTTCAGATGGATCTGGACAGGCTGGATCAACGGAAGGAGGATAGTTATATGAGATTCAACAAGGAAAACTTCCAAGTCCTGCAGTTTGACCACAATAACCCCAGCCAGCGCTACAGGCTTGTGGAAGAGTAGCTGGCAAGCTGCCTGTCAGAAAAGGATCTGGAGGTGCTGATGGACAGCCAGCCCAACATGAGCCAGCAGGCTGCCCAGGTGGTCAAGAAGGTCAAGAGCATTCTGGCCTTTATCAGGAACAGTGTGGCCAGCAGGAGTAGGGAAGAGATTGTACCACTGATGAGGCCACAGCTTGAGTACTATGTTCAGTTTTGGGCTCTGCAGTGTAAGAAAGACATTGAAATGCTGAAGTGGGTCCCGAGAAGAACAAGGAAGCTGGTGAGGGATCTGCAGCATATGCCTTATGAACAGTGGCTGAGGGAGCTGGGACTGTTTAGTCTGGAAAAGAGGCTGAGGGGAGACCCCATTGCTCTCTACAACTATCTGAAAGGAGGTTGTAGGGAGGTTACTATGATAGTTTCTAAAGATAGGGAGGTTACTATGATAGTTACTAATGATACGACAAGAAGAAATGGCCTCAAGTTGCACCAGGGGAGATTTAGAGTAGATATTAGGAAAAATTTCTTTATTAAAACAGTGGTGAGGCATTGGAATAGCCTGCCCAGGGAAGTGGTGAAGTCACCATTCCTGGAGGCATTCAAAAAATGCATACATGTGACACTTCATGTTAGAGTTTAGTGGTCATGGTAGTGTTGAGTGGATGGTTGGACTTGATGATCTTAAAAGTCTTTTCCAACCTTAAGGATTCTATGATTGAAACAAAAATCAAAAGTCAAAAAAAATCCCAGAAACACCTTAGGAGAGGAAGCTGCTTTCTGCAGGTATTCTTGGAGAATCTTACCACACAGGAGAAAACATTCTGATAGACAGCCACCATGTTGACACTACAATGGAATTTTTGAGTTTTGAATCACACAGACGGGAAAGTAAACCTGATATCCAGAAGTTATGTGCCTATTGACTTCAAATCTGCTAGGGCATATCACGTCTTCAGCTGATATACCTATGATGGGGCTAAAACAGGTCTCTAGAGATGTACCTCCCTCATGGAGGCATCTGTGTAGTATCAGGTAGAATCAGGAGTCCGAGGCAGCATAGGCCTGCTTATTAGGCTCCTACAAAACAAATTGTCACCATATAATGTCCACAGAAGGGAAGGGGCAAAATTCAAGCCAATGTTACTGTTTCAGAGTAAGCTATGTAAAAAAGGCAAGTAGACTCCCAATAAAGACAGCAATAGGCAAAAATCAGGACCATGGGAAGTGGGGTTGACTCAGAAATGTCAAGAACTTGTCAATCTTCAAATCTGCTTAGAAAATACAGATTTGAGGCAAGGATAGGAGAGACTGATTCCACTCCAAATGGTAGATAATATGTATTTCTGTGCTCATTAACAAAAGTGTGCAGCAAAATGTAGTATTGGATTTGAATATCATTTTTTTTCATATTGCTTATTAGCTGACGTAAGTTGTTTGGGATAGGATTTAAGTATATTTTGTCATTTGAGTATTGGTTGTGCTAAAAAGCAAAAAAACCCCTCAGTTTTGAGATTAATATTGCTCTTACCATGAATTTCAAGTGACTAGACTGCTAATTAAAATCACTTGTATATATATATATATGTGTGTGTGTGTGATTTTAGGCTGATGAATCCGGATACCTCTTGTGGAAACTGCAGGAGACCTTATTGGCTTTCATTGCAGTGCTAGTTCCCTTGGGATTAGTTTTTTGACCAAGTGTTGTTATTAACTCAACTAACTTTAAGGTCGATTTCTAAGTGTGGTGTTTTGACCGCGGTTGGGGGTCAGGGGCCCATAAAAGTCACTATCGCTCCCCAGTCTTAGATGGACAGAGGAGAGGGAGAAGATAACAAAAGGCTCATGCATCAAGATAAGGACAGTTTAATAAAGTAAAAAAAAAAGGCCATGCGCAGAAGGAAAGACAAATAAAAAATTATCCTCTACTCCCCACCAGAAGGCAACACTTTCTGGCAACCAAGGCTTCCTTATGCACAGAGGTCACTCCACACGGACCTTTGTGGAATGTCATTTATTGTAGAATGTTCTACCTGCTGAAAAATGAATTTGATTTTCAGGTGTAATAAATTAGTAAAAGAAATATATATGTGGACTACAGGTTCTGAACTGACCAAAAAGGAGTACATTTTGGCTGCAGATGTATGGGATGGGGTAAAATGATGCAACTATAACTGACCTAAAGATGTTGCATTTACATTTACTTAAATCTTATCGTAGTTATTCTTACTTGAAAGTACAAGCCTTGATTTTGCTACAGGATTTCTTGAAGATAATTGTGCTACATTGAACTATAGTAATTTTTTTAAGGGAGGATAGCCTTCTGCAAAGTACAAGTATTGTGCACCTTATCTGTGTCTTATGCACATCCACATAAACATGTTCGGACAGTTCAGCACTCATATTTTGATAATTTTATCAGAGACAGTGCTTGAAAAACAAACAAAAAGAATGTGCAAATGCCAGTTTAATTCTAAGTTTGATAAAGCAAAGGATCTGCCATAGAGATTTGGACATGAAGAGGGGAAGAGAAATGGAAGATCATAAGAAAGAGGCAAGGAGTGAGGGAAAAATGACAGAAGAGGGTAGCTATTAGATACTAAGCACCATAGTAAAGGTAACTGCTTAACTCATTTCATTATTCCTAATCAGCTCTGTTGGAAACCTGATTCAGAAGCAAGGCTTTGCTGAAAGGAAGAAAATGCATATCAACTACTTAAAGGATAATTTATATTTATTAGCAGTCAGAAGTAAAAGGATTAAAAGAATCAGGTAGCTGCTGTAGGTGAATAGGAATTTGTTTATGTTTGCTAAAAAAAATTATGTTCTTTGTGGTAAAAAAAACAACTGACACTAATGAATGTTCAGTGTTATACAAAATCCACAGATGAACCTGTGAAATGACAATTCCCCACACTCTGGTTAATTCAAAGATTTCACCCAGAAATACTTCACTTCACGTATGACCCCTGGGTTCAGCTGGGATAGAGCTAATTTTCACAAGAAGCTTGGAGGGGACACAACCGGGACAGCTGACTTGAAGCAACCAAGGGCATATTCCATACCATATGGCATCATGCTCGGTATAAATCTGGGGGAGCTGGCTGGAAGGAAGGAGAGATTATGCTCTGAATGGGCTCAGGATTTCAAGCTGTGAACAATGGTACTGGGCATCACTTGCTTTGTATATCTATTTTAGTAGTATTATTGCTTTTTCTTCTCTCCTTGTGTCATTCTGTTAAACTGCCCTTATCTCAGCCCATGAAGTTTTACCTTTTTCTTGCAATTCTCCTCTACATCTCAGTGAGGTGGGGGCAAGAGAAGTGATAAACCGCATGGTGTTTCGTTTCCAACTGACCTTAAACCATAACAGTAAAGAACGTTAATGTGAGGCATTACCTATATCCCTATTATTTTAGTAGCAAGCTGCCATTTTTGTTACGTATATGCATCTCTGACTGATGGAAGGAAAGTAGCATCGCGTGAGCTGTGAAGGAGAACTGATGGGAGAAGAAGCATCCCTCGAGAAGCAATCTCTCAGGATCGTTAGGTGGCAGTTAGTCAGAGGCCAATGGTACACAAGATAGGGGGAGTTGTCTAGCACCAGCTGTAAAAGAACAAAAGCTGACAGGTTGGAGGCTGTGTAATACTCATTGTAAAAGAACATAAAACAAAGACAATTGACAAGGACACTGATGATAAGGGGTATCTAACAAGGACCATCTAGTGATGAAGCCCCTTGTGGAATTCGAGGACAAGATACCTTACGAAATGTGCTGAGAACAGTTTTGGGACCAAGGTAAAAAGTTCATCAGGAGGAAGACCTACGGCCTTCATCCCTAAAGACCCATGGCCTTCGTCCCTGAAGACCCCTGCCCAAGAGCACCAGGAGGCACTGCGCAAGCGTCAAGAGGAGGAGCTGCTGACCACCGGAACTGAGTGCTTTTTTCGGGATAGCTCATGAATGTGTGCAGGCACCTCATGAATATGTAACTTTCACTGCATATAACCAAGGTAACTGCATCCTTCAGGTATGCACGTTTTCGAAGGAGAGATCCCCCGTGCACCAGCGTGCTTATTAAAGCATATCTACTTTATAACTTCTCGAGTTATAGAGTCTTTTCCGCGTGTCATGACAACGACAGCTTAAGGTACTGCTGTTGTTTACAAGCATCCAATAAAGATCCTTGTAAAAAGCATCTAAAGTAGCATCGAAAGAAAGTAATGGCTATCAAAGCTGCTTCTTTCTGAGAAGTCTGAATCACTGTTACCTTATTGCTTAGCAAGTCACTTGATTAATAAATTCATATGGCTTTTCTTAGAGAATTTAATAGATTTTGCAAATGCAATTTCATGTTTAACCTGGTTTTACCCATGATATGTTCTTGTTGATAACACGAAAAATGATATATGACTCTGTTGCTGTAGGAAATTACAGCTTTGTCTTTTAACAACCACATAATTGATGGCTGAACAGAGTTTTAGACCTTGGGCTTAGCAACCTGTGATAGTGTTGTTTAACAGTGTTGTACAATCCGCTGATTAGCAAGCAGCAAGTGCCAGAGTTTCTTAACCTGGAAACCTCTTTGGTTCTGTGTTGTGAGGCTGTATCATAAATATTCAAGCGTCTGTGAGAGGGAAAACCAGCATTTTTCAGTGAGAGTTTGGTTAATGCTGAGCACAGGAAAAATATTCTACAGAGAAGAATACAGGATGTTTGAAAGACAATTTCTGTTACACACTATGGGCAGAAAGCTGAAATACATGTTATGTTTTTAAGAAGGCATTTACAAGATCTGACTGAGGGTAAGAGAAGAATGATAATATTGACTACTTGATGATTTTGACTGCCCATCCTGAAAATAGGATTGTTTTGTTTGTTTTTCTCCAGTAACTGAAAATTGATGCTACAGCTGAGTGCAAATACATTGACTTTAGTGGTGAATTCTGTTTTCAGTCTTCATGGGATGTGCCTTGCAGATCCTTAATTGATATTTTGAATTGCTTTGTAATTTTGTCTTCACATTAAAGCACATCTCAGTTTTATGGATTAAATCTAAACCAATAATTTCCTTCCAAATTAAGGTTAAAAAAACAAAGGTTATTTTATTACCTGCATAATAATATTGCAGATGGTCCATTTTATATACTTTTGTTATAGTGTGTCTGTAGCTATGCCAACAACCAGGTGATACACCCAATTCTCTGTTAACAAGAGCTAGGTATGGTGGCACATCTGCACTCACTCACACAGTTCAATTTGAAGTCCCAAACCTGCTAGTGAGAAACAATGCTCATTTGTGTCTCCATTCCACATGGTATGAGCATGTTTCTCCAACCTCCCTTTTATACCAAAGTGGGAAAAGGGACTTGCAGAAATTTCTACTGCTAGATATCTATTATTATTTCTACTAGCAAAAAATATCTTGTGCCTGAAGAAAATCCTTTAGTAGCTATTTCTAGACTACTTAAACTACAGATACAGCCCTTAACATTTGATTCAGTTATATACTATGTATGTTGCTAGTTCCAGGAAAAGGGACTTGAAAATGCAAGTTTTACATTTCTCAGTGAGTTTTGTGTGAAACGGAGACAACAGAGAGGGACTCTAACTACCAGAGATCTCATACATGTGAAGGTAGGGTAAGAAGATTCAATTTGTAAATATCTATTTGTCACTGTGCGTTTTTTTTTCATGTACTAACTTTAC
>NW_009713299.1:0-10904 GCF_000703405.1 Apaloderma vittatum | reverse complement strand
TCTTTATCTGATTATCTATGGCTATGCCGTGAAAAGCCAAAATCAGGACTCAGTAGTCATGGTGACTATTAGGGGGCCGGTTAGCTCAGTGGTTTGAGCACAGTGCTGGCAACAAGGACTAACACCGAGGTCGCGGGTTTGATTCCCGCTCGGTCCCCATGTGTTGCCAGGTCTAGTCGAGAAGTGGCATCCCTGCCCACGACAGAGAGTTTGGACTAGATGATCTCTAAGGTCCCTTCCAGCCTAGGCCAGTCTATGATTCTATGATTCTATGTGTCCAGCACTGCCATAAAGAATCATAGAATCATAGAATCATAGAATGGCCTAGGCTGGAAGGGACCTTAGAGATCATCTAGTCCAACCATAGGGGATTGCTCCGCCCAGTCTGCATGCTGTAGAGCCAGATGCAAGGCTTATATGCACTTATACACACATATTCGTAATATTTCTGATAAATGATTAACATATTTATTATTTTCTGAGAACTCATTATCATAGATTACTGCCCACACCTGCATGTGCATTATAGTCTCTCGGTGGGATTCAGAGATATCTGGTGGCTCTTTACTTCATTACTTCATCATCCTCTTCATCACCATGTTCTTTTGGTGAGCTATAGCCTACACTCTCTTGTTCTTGCTGACAAGCAAGGTCTGCAGTCTTGAGGCACCCTGTGCCTAATTATCTCATAGAAGCCTTGAATTCCTTTCTCAGAGCTATGCCCTGCTCAGAGCATCACAATGTGTGTACGGACCCATCTCACAATACAACTGTTACATAGTTCATTGCTGCTGCTTCTTAGAAAGCTTTTAGCTGGTAAAGTTCTCAGGCCCTCCCTCCAGTGCTGATTTCAACTCGTTTTTTGCAGCTGCTCTTTTTTTCCATATGATCTAACACTTTAGTTTGGGGCTTATCTATAATCCCCATCTCTTGACCATGTTATATGGGGTAGATACTTCTAAGAGAATGCCAGCTGTACCAAACCTGTCATGAGAGAGCTGCTGTCTAGCTGAAGCAGCCATTGAATTTCTCTTAACAAATAACTTGACACAAAGATATATACACTGAGTGTTGAGACATAAGGAGTACATTTCTCTATGCTGTTTCTCTATACTGCTGAGAATATTGTTTTCCAAAAGGTGGAAAACGGTCATAGAACCACAGAATCACAGAATCATAGAATTGTAGAATCGTAGAATCGTAGAATCGTAGAATCATAGAATCATAGAATCATAGAATGGCCTAGGCTGGAAGGGACCTTAGAGATCATCTGAAATCAGATTTCTTAATGCTGCAGTTCTTTTCTTTAATTCCAGGTACTGCAACTACTGACAAGCCAAGTCAGATTTCTTGGCTGTAAGGTTGTTTGGAGAATCTCTTCTTTTAAAAATAATAGTGTTTATCCTACCTCCAAATACACCAGACTTCTTTCTGGAAACATTTTTTCAATAAATGATAAATATCTATTGTGAAATGTTTTTATTTGTAGTGTTCATGAAAGTAACTAATTATGCAGTGACACATGGAAACATCTAGTCTCGGTGAAGACTAGAAACTATATCAAAGCTGGTGTGGTGCTATGTCCTTGGTGGCCAGATGCTCACACAGCCGCTCTATCACCTCTTCTTTTCTGCTAAACAGGGGGAGAAAATATAATGAAGGGCCCATGGTTTGAGATAAGGACAGGGAGATCACCCGTATTCTACTGTACCAGGCAAAACAGACCAGATTTTGGGGAAATTAGTTAAATTTATTCAAGAACAAATCAGAGGAGAATAGTGAGAAATAAAAACAGATCTTTAACAAAAAAAAGAAATAGCACCTTCCCCCCATTCCTCCCTTCATTCTGGATTTAACATCAACCC
The DNA here is from genome assembly GCF_000703405.1 of Apaloderma vittatum. NCBI lineage: Eukaryota > Metazoa > Chordata > Aves > Trogoniformes > Trogonidae > Apaloderma > Apaloderma vittatum. Next base: position 9,039 of record NW_009713299.1, on the reverse strand, counting down.
AAATTTATCCACCTCTGTGAGGGACTGCTAAGCAGATATCTCAGTCTGGGGCTTTTCTGAACCTAGATGAGCCAGAGCCACCTATCCAGCGCCTGACCATGTTGGTGTGGGGTGACTCAGCTCTTTCCTGAGCCCACTGCCCCATCCCTGCACCGGTGGAGCTGTGGGGGAGGGTAGGGCTTGGAGCTGTGGCTGCAAGAAGCCGGGAGAAGAAGGGGTAACCCCCCGCAGAAGCCAATACTACCACCTAGACCCGTTCCCGGTAGTTTTCTGCGAGGGCTAAACAACAAGATGTGGTGGGAAATTGACAGGATAAAAGGTAATCACAGGGGGAAATTAGATGCGTTTTTCACCTGCCACAAGATTGCTGTGTGTGCCATGGTCATCGCGGGCTCCGAAGGTGGCAATCTTTTTCTTCCTATCTCTTTGCTGTCTCCTTCTTTCTAGCTCCAGCAAAAGGGTTATCTATGGTGAGGCCAGTCATTTCCACTAACGATTCTTCACTGTGAAGCTGGTTAATAGTGTTAAGTGGGCAACTGAAGCACATCGATGTTAATTCTTTCTTGATTGGTAAAATGGTGTTAGGATCCTTGGTGTTGATTTACCTTAATCCTGGCCTGGGAATCAGTGAACCTGAGTCACCATCCTGAAATCCTGGAACGTGACAATCTCCTCCCGCCAAGTGGAGCAGGGGGACGGAGAATGGGGGTTACGGTCAGTCCATCCAATTCTGCGTCTTCCTCTGGGGAAGGATTCCTTGCCACTCTCCCTGGCCATTGTGGAGTCCCTCTCAAGGGAGATGATCTTCACACACTTTCTCCAAGATGAGTCCTCTCACAAGAGACAGCTGGTCACAAACTGCCCCAACATGAGTCTCTCCATGGGGTGTAGTCCTTCTGGAGGAACTGCTCTAGTATGAGTCCCCTGTGGTGTCACAAAAGTCCTGCAAGTCAGCTTGCTCCAGAGTTGGCTTCTCTCTCTGCACGTGCTACAAGCTCTGGCAGCAACCTGCTCCAGCAGAGGCTTCCCACAGGCCACAGCCCCCTTCAGGCATGGGGTCCTCCACACTACAGTGGATATTTACAACCCACCCATGGGCTTCATGGGGACAACCTGCTTCATCATGGGCTTTACCACAACCTAGGAGACTCTCTTCTCCAGTGCCTGGAGCACATCCTCCCCCCTCCTTCTTCACTCATCAAGTTTGCAGACAACATCCAGCTGTAGACACCAAGCTGTGTGGCGCAGCTGACATGCTGGAGGGAAGGGATGCCATCCAGAGGGACCTGGACAGGCTGGAGAGGTGGGTCCATGCCAACCTCATGAAGTTCAACAAGACCAAGTGCAGGGTCCTGCATCTGAGTCGGGGTGATCCCAGGCACCGCTATAGACTAGGCTTGAGAGCAGCCTTGAAGAAAAGGACTTGGGGGTGCTGGTGGGCGAGAAGCTCAACATGAGCCACCAGTGTGCACTTGCAGCCCAGGGTATCCTGGGCTGCATCAAGAGAAGCGTGGCCAGCAGGGCAAGGGAGGTGATTCTCCACCTTTACTCCTCTCTCATGGAGTTCTGCATCCAGTTCTGGAGCCCACAACACAAGAGAGATCTGGACGTGCTGGAGTGTGTCCAGAGAAGGGCCACGAGGATGCTCAGAGGGCTGGAGCACCTCTCCTGTGCAGACAGACTGAGAGACCTGGGGCTGTTCAGTCTGCAGAAAAGAAGGCTCCAAGGAGATCTTATCATGCCTTTCCACTGTCTCAAAGTGGCTGCATAAAAGCTGCTGAAGGGCTTTTTAGGATGTCGGTTAGTAACAGGACTACAGGGAATGGATTGAAGCTGGAGATGGATAGGTTCAGGTTTGACATTAGGAAGAAGTTCTTCCCCATGAGGGTGATGAGACCCTGGCACAGGTTGCCCAGAGAGAGGGTGGCAGCCCCATCCCTGGGAGTTTTTAAGGCCAGGCTGGATGGGGCTCTGGGCAGCCTGATCTAGTGGGGGATGTCCCTGCCCATGGCAGGGGGTTGGAACTAGATGAGCTTTAAGGTCCCTTCCAACTCTGACAATTCTATGATTCTAAAACACTGACCTTGGGTCTACACATATTCTCACTCCTCCATCTCTGTCCCAGTAGTCATGTCGCAGTTCTTTTTTCCCTTTTCTTAAATAGGATTTCCCAGAGGCGTTCCTCGCCTGTCATTTTACTGATGGGCTCAGCACTGGTCAGCGGTGGGTCCCTCTTTGGAGCCATCTGGCATGAGCTCTGTCGGACTCAGGGGAAGCTTCTAGCGGATTCTTGCAGAAGTCACCCCTACTGCCAAAATCTGGCCAGGCAAACCCAACACAGATGGTTAAAAAAGTTTAATAAGACAGGTCAGTACTTTCACTAGCATATAAAACTGAAGACCAAATACATCTGACAGAGAAGAGACACTGTCTTGCAGCAACTGTGCATCAAAACACCCATGAACATATGATGGGAAATCCATGTAAGCTGTTCTTTTAGAAAAGAAAATATATTATGTTGTTGTTGTGTAATTGTTATTTAATATGTTTGGAGAAATCATATTCAACACTTCATTAATTCAATTTTGTCCCATTCTAGCTCTGTTGACATTAATAGAATTAAACTGATGTCCACCTGGAATAATGTAAAACTAAATCAGATGCTCTATTTCAATTTTTCCTCTTTGGTTTTACATTTATCTAAATTCCTTCTAAGTTAAAGTCAAAAGCCTGCTGGGAGCAGCAGCATATTAAAGATGTGACTTCTTTCACTGAAACTGTCAGCTTCAGCACAAAAGCTAATCTGCAGAGAGAAAGTAATGTTTAAGAACTACTCCTCAGTCTTCTCCTCTCCTCCTGTAATGTGGTTGTGGGTTTTCTTCTATTGTATAGCACTTCCATTTGAATTTGAGTGTAAAAATACACAAAAAGCGGTACTAAAATGTAAGCTTTTTAAAGAAGAGACTTGGGTATAATATCTAACATTATGGATAGAGTTTTCATTTCTTGAAAATACTTTGTACTCTGCCTCCAATATGTTCTTCATATATTCCCACAGCTATTTGTTGACTGCATTTCATCAGCAATTTACTTTTTGCTAGGTGTTACACTCTAGTTTCTATGGAAAGTTTGGACCTGTTCAGAGGAAATTGCAATATGTGATGGCCAATTCTCAAGCAGATTGCTTTAGCATAAAAGGTGAGGAAGCTTGGCTATAAATACGAAGAAAAGGCAACTGGAATTGTCTGACATGACAGAGGATACTATAAAAATAAAAGCAATTATTTTAAAACTTTTTAAAGATAAAGGTCACTTTTTTTCCCCCTGTGTACTAGGGAGATATGCCTTACAGAACTGGAATTAAAATTAAATCATTAGGTTGTTGGTCTTGCAGCTCTTTAAGGAGATAAGTATATGTTTAGTACCAATATTCACTTTGGGAGTGATTTAACTCAAAGATTTAGAACACATTTTTAATATTCTAGGTAAATCCATGATTTATTCAGTGCCTTGGTCTGTAAAAAGAAAAATGATTGAAAGAATAGATAATGTGCTGAGAATTCAGTGGATAAAAAATTAAGATGTGTTTAAAAGATTGTTGAACTCAAAAGTGACATTAAGATCTAGTTCAGCAAAAAGAAAAACCCAAAACTGAAAGCTCCTGAATGGACAGACTTAACCTGAGAAAGGTTAAGAAAGTAGCTAAAAAGGGACTGTGTAGTAGGAGCAAGACCTGGCCTTTTCCACTGAGAAGGCTTGGCCTTTTGTAATGTTAGAAGGCAGATGCAGCAATTCAATGAGACTTCACAGCCTGTTGAAGTTCAAGAGCACTGAAGCACCAGGTGTGTGGGCTTTATTCCCTGGGGCAGTCATTACAAGGTATGACATGGAGGTTGCGTCTTTCTTTTTCATGCACACCTTTTCAGACTTTAGAATCTCTGCCTGAAGAGCAGAAGCCATCTGAGGACTTCATAAAAGATTGTTACGATCAATTGTTCCATTTATTCAGTGCACCAGTGATTGGGAATGGACAGGTAAAACAGAGAATTGAGGCTTCTTGTTCCTAGTCAGCATACGCAAACTGAAGAGCGATTCAGTCCCATCTCTCCCTGCTGTCTCTCCTTCACTGCACATGTTCCATGCCATACCACAGCATGAATTTTGTATAAATGGACACCACCCTACAGAAGTCTCTAGTGCTCATGCCTACTGTTAACTACAGGTCATGATCAGTGTACTCCACCTGAGAACAGGTGACAGGAAGGTGATAGGTGGGACTGAGGAGGAGTGCTGATGGTAGTATGATTGAATGAGTCTCTTGACAGCTCAAGTACACTGTACACATACATTACTTGATGTCATGCTTGCTATTAAGGGAAGAGATAAAAATCTAAGACAATACTGTAGACAGCAGGGTGAGGTCTTAGGGGACATGTAATAGCTTGCATGTTGGTACTGTTCCTCTCTGCGTTAGCCCAGGGTATGGAGACCAGGGACCCTGAGACCAAGATCAGCGAACAGAGAAGTCTGACTACTGAAAGAGAAACGTGGTCAGCAGATCAAGAGAGGGGATTCTCCCCCTTTACTCTGCTCTTGTGAGACTCCACCTTGAATACTACATCGAGTTTTGGTGCCCCTACCATAAGAGGGACGTGGATCTGTTGGAGCGTGTTCAGAGGAGGCCACAAGGATGATCCAGGGGTTGGAGCACCTCTGCTACAAGGACAGGCTGCGGGAGCTGGGATTGTTCAGTCTGGAAAAGAGAAGACATCGGGGACACCTAATAGCTGCCTTCCAATACCTGAAGGGAACCTACAGGAAGGCTAGAGAGGGACTTTTTACAAGAGTGTCCACTGATAGGACAAGGGGAAATGGGTTTAAGTTGAAGGAGAATAGATTTAGATTGGACCTTAGGAAGAAATTCTTCAGTACAAGGGTGGCAAGATTTTGGCATACGTTGCCCAGAGATCTTGTTGTTGTCCCCTCCCTGGAGGTGTTCAAGGCCAAGTTGGATGGAGCCTTGAGTAGCCTGATCTAGTCGAGAGGTGGCATCCCTGCCCATGACAAGGAGGCTGGACTAGATGATCTCTAAGGTCCCTTCCAGCCTAGGCTATTCTGTGATTCTATGATGTAGTCAGTGAAAGCCATCACAGTGAAGACAGAACAGCAAATCAAGCTGTCATCTGCAAGTGAAAGATAAGGTTTTCACCAGCTGGCTCTGAAACAGAGTTGCTCTCACGAAACAATCGTTCTGCAGACTTTAAAATATACCTGGGAGAAGTATCCTGGGAATAAAGGAAGAAGACAGCAGGTGGATCCAAGACAAGAAGAAAGCCAAACCCCTCCTGACTTTACCATAATGGTGGCACTTCTCACACAGACAACATGCTACCAGACCCGTTCCTGAAATAGAGATTACCCTCAGAAAGGACGATTCTTGTAATACAAAAAAAAAGAGAGATAATATTTTTTATCGGTGTCTCTACCTGTGTCTTTGAGATGAACAGACTGTTTTCAGAGTAACTGTGAAAGATTCACGTCAATGTTGTAATATTTTCTGATTGCATCACAGGCAAGAGAAAAGAGACATGAGAAAAGCAGCAGTGAAGTAGAAAAATCAGAACTGAATAATGGAGTACATTAAGAGAGAAATGGAGAAGAAATAGAGAGGACTATGGTGATAAAGAAGAAAACCAAGTCAAATAATACTAAAAGTGATTATAACCTTTCATTAATAATGTAAGGTATAGGATTAAATGTTAGAGACTTTGTAATGATTTTATAGTAAAAAAAACCCAAAACACTTATGACCTTTTCAACTGGACGTGTGTTTACAGATGTGTGGTCAATTTATCTGAATGGTATTTCGTCTACTTTTGGTTGTACTAATATCCTGATTCAGGCAGAAATTTGACTGATTTTTTTTTTTTTCCTCAGCCTCATTGCAGGGGAAATGAATCTTATTCCTTGTTTCCGTGACTGCTGTATTTGCTGCACCTACTTTTCCTGGGACTCATGCAGTAGAGTTATCATTTAGCCACCGGAGAAACCATGACATTCCTATCCTTGTTGCTCACAGAAGAACTGGAAACATCTTGATGGAGTTATTTGTCAGAGTAGGACACTGTATTGGGTTGGTCTGAGATGGACTTAATTTTCCCCTCATCAGCCCCCACAGTGCTGTGGCTTGGAGCAGTAGCTAGAAGGGTGTTTAGGGGGCTGGTTAGCTCAGTCAGTTGGAGCATGGTGCTGATAACACCAAGGACTCGGGTTCAATCCCCGTTCAGTCCTCATGTGTTGCCTGATCTTGTTGAGAGGCGTCCCTGCCCATGACAGGGAGGCTGGATTAGATGCTCTCTAAGGTCCCTTCCAGCCTAAGCCATTCTATGATTCCATGATGATTCTATGATGATATTCCAGTATTTTGGCACCTGCTGACCAGCGCTGTCTCAGCACCAAGGCTGTGGTTTTCCAAAATTTCCCCAACAGTGTGCTCGGGGTACGCAAGGCCTTGGGTTGGAGACACAGCCAAGCCAGCTGAATCAAACTGACCAAAGGGATACCCCATACTGTATGACATCAGCTCAGATATAAAATTGAGGAGGAAGAAGGAAGTGGAGGGGAATTCGTCATTTGTGGTTTTCCTCCAGAGCAACCACTATGTGTACTGGAGCCCTGCTTCCTGGAAAAGCAACCAGTCATCACCCGTTGTTGGGAATTAGAGAACAATCTTTGTTTGCCTTTGCTTCTGCACACAGCCTTTGCTTTTGGTTTATTAAACTGCCCTTGCCTTAACCCATGGTCCTCTTGCTATATTTTGCCTCTCTTCTGTCCATCTAAGAATGGGGAGCGATAGAGCGGTTTTGGTAGGCTCCTGGCCTCCAGTTAGGGCCAAACCAGGGCCAACAACTTGTGTTGTAAAAAGAAGTAGAAGAAATTATCACTCAGAAAAACTTTTCACTTTCCTCGAGTAGAAATTTGAAAGGATTAAGTTGTGGTTTTATTCTTAGACAAGGAAGTGGCAACAGGAATCATTCCCTCAGAAAATTTCACTTTGGCTTCAGACTTCTTGCTCTGGCCAATTTGTTAAAAAGCTGGAGGCAAAATTTTGTTAATTTTATTCATTTTGCCTTCCTGAGTACCTGTTTCTCAAACAGATATTTGGCTGACATGTAACGTGTTAAAAAGATCTGGCAAACTTAAAAATCTAGGCTGGATGGACTGGTCAGATATCAGATGAGGCTTTTGGGAGACAGTGTCACTTCAACAATCCTCCATGTTTACATACCATTTTTATTGTGGTGATTTCCCTATTAGCTCCTGAGTTACACATTACATCAGCATAATTAGGATGATTTAATTGCTTATTTTTCAAACAGACATATGTTCATATAATTACAGTGCAAAAATATTTCCAGATATTCCTTCAGAATGGAGTATTTCTTCATTATTTGTTATAGAGAGTCAATTAAGAAGCCTAAAAACATATGGAACATACAGCAAGAGTTTGACTCTAATTCTAGTGAAAAGGTTCCTAATTTTTCAGGTAGATTTAATTTGTTGTGGAAAGATACCACATTGACTGAACATAAAGAACAGCATTATAACTTTATAATGGGAACAGGGGTTTTACAGATGGTCATATCTCAATGTCCTGAAAAGAAACTGTATCTGGAAGAGGGGAATAAAAAAATAAGTGTGGCATGGCAAAAAAATCAGATTATAAAATAGACTTAAAATAGTGCTGAAAAAAATTTACCAGAAAAATGTTGTTGGCAAAATATCCGATTTGCTCATAAATACATGCTTAAATATATAAACTTTGAGACAGTTAAGAAGTCAGACACATTCTGGAATATCCATAGAGAAGCTTCTAGCTTACCACAGTAGGGACTACAGGTCTAAGTATCACCTTGGTACACGGAAGGCTGAAGATTTCAAACACATCAAGAGTAATGAATAGGGAGTATTAGAGCTGTGCCCCCCCCAAATAATTTGTTTACACTGAGTAGCAATGAATGGAATTTTGTGGTATATTTGTCTTGTTTTGTTTTTTTTTCTATAAGAAAAATGTAATGACACCAAGCTGAGGGGTAGAGTTAATTCAGTAGAGGGAAAGGTTGACATCCAGAGGGATCACAACAGGCTTGAGGCGTGAGCCTGTGCCAACGTCATGAAGTTCAACAAGGCCAAGTGCAAGGTTCTGCATCTGCATTAAGTCCATGATCTGTATCAGTACAGACTAGGGGATAAATGAACTGAGATCAGCCCCTTGGTGAAGGACTTGGGGATACTGGCGGAGGAAGAAGTGAACGTGAGTTGACACCATGACTCACAGCCCAGAAAGCCAGTTTTATCCTGGGCTGCATCAAAAGAAATGTGGCCAGCAGGCCAAGAGTGGTGATTCTACTCCTCTACTCTGCTTTGGTGATACCTCACCTGCAGTACTGTGGTCAGCTCTGGTATTCCCAAAGCAAGATATTCCGCATATATTTGGGGGCCAGTTAGCTCAGTCAGTAGAGTGTAGCGCTAACAAGGCTAAGGTCACGGTTTCGATTGCTGTTCGGGCTCCATGTGTTGCCTGATCTAGTCGAGAGGTGGCGTCCCTGGTGGAAGGGAGGCTGGATTAAAATGATATCTAAGGTCCCTTCCAGCCTATGACATTCTATGATTCTATAGACCTATTAGAACAGGTCCAGAGGAGGGCCCCAGAAATAATGGTCAGGGGTCTAGAGCACATTTCCTACAAAGACAGGCAAGGACAGTTGGGACCTTGCAGCCTGGAGAAGAGAGGGACTCCAGAGATAGTTATTGAGGACTACCAGTTTGTAAAGGTTATGTGTAAGAAAGATGGACAAAGACTTTACCAGGGCTTACAGAGACAGGAAAAGGGGCACTGGTTTTAAAATGAAATTTGAATGTCTCCAGAGAAGGAGACTTCACACCCTCCCTGGGTAGCCTGGGCCAGGGCTCTGGCACCCTCACAAGGAAAATTTTTTTTCTAACTATTTTGTGGAACCTCTTGTGCTCCAGCTTGTA
>NW_009713298.1:0-766 GCF_000703405.1 Apaloderma vittatum | reverse complement strand
TAGGGAAAAAAAATAAAATTTGAGGGCACAGGCATGGCTTGATTCACTAAATTACAGAAGAACCCTGAATTTTCGTTTATTATTTAGATTTATATTGATTTATTCACTCCCTTTGCTTGCCTCGACTTTGGTTTTCCTGCTTTATGAGCACAAAACACCTTATGAAGAGCATTTTTATTTCCCCAATGCCCCAACTCTCTCGGAACTTCCCCGGCTCAGTGGATTTTGTGAAGAAACTGGCAACGGGAAGCAAGGAAGAAAAAAAAAACAAAAGTCCCTGACCCGGCAGCGACAACAATAATTGATTTTTCTCAGCTTTTGGCTTCTACGACAACCAAAAAGGATGAAACACTTCAGAGATCGTCGCAGAAATGTGAGCCTTTACCTGCTCAGCCCGAGGAGCTTTTCCTTTAGGCAGAGTTCCAGGATACTCCTCCGTTCAAGCCATTTCTCCTAAAAGATAAAAAACCCAACAAACCGAAGCCAGAGAGAAACGTTACCCTGGACGTGGATTCACAAGAACCGCCCCCCTTCAGGTTTTATTTTTATTTTTCCTTCTCCATTTTCAAAAGTTACAGCCCCGGAGGGAATATTCGTTTGTTAACGAAGCTGCCCCACCACCTTTGCGACGTTTCTCGTTGTGCAAAGCAGAATTACGCATTAAAAAAAGAACCTTAAGGCCTTCCTCCCTCCTGGAAACCTGATAGGTTATTGAAAATAAATTCTAAAAAAAGCCATGATTATGGAGACTCCAGCTACGGGTGTC
>NW_009713297.1:0-3680 GCF_000703405.1 Apaloderma vittatum | reverse complement strand
GGGTTAGAGAGCGTCTGTCCATGTTGGAGGCCGGCCCAGCCCTAAGCCTTGACAAAGGAGCAAGCAGCAACAGTCAAGGAATGGCATGAACAGAGAAAGGGCTGTGGAGAAGCAGCTTTCCACTTCCTGCTCCTGCTAATAAACGATGAGGCAGTGACTCCTGAGAATGGAAATAAAGACAAACTTTTTTCTTTTAGCTCCAGCTGCTCAGTAAGCTAGGGAATTTTCTCTGCTTATGCCGAGACTGGTCTTTAATAGGCATGTTGAACAAGTAAAGGTCCATAAAGTCAAAACTCTGGTCCATGAGAGCTGAAAACACTGCCTATTTCGAAAGGCCAAACTCTTAACACTGACTTGCAGTAGACTCTGTAAAGTCAACGGTAGCTGAAGAGGGAAGGACAGGCCCCACCCACAAGTGTCATGATAAGAAACAATATAGATTTATGGTTTTTTTAATAAAAGCCTTCAGACTGATGTCCATTTATCTCATCTGGTTTCTACACATATTTTCACACAGCCACATTTAAGGTGTACCAAGGTTCCCTCTCCCTATAATTTCAAATGTGATGTCTTATTTATACTAGATACATACCATACTGTTAAAAATTCTTACTCACCGAAACAAGTGATGACTTTTTGTTGATACATGATCAGGTGGTTTTGTTTGGTTGGGTTGGGTTTTTTTTAAGGGTAGTGTGGGACTGTAGGACTGTTAAAATTATAGCACTGTTTCAGAAATCCATATTCATGTTAAGTCCAGGTCAGATGCCAAAATAGAAAAAAGGAACCTTGGATAAGTTTTTTATGAGTGCCAAATATTTTTTTCTCATAAAATAAATACTTCTATTTACTTGAAATAGATTCAGCAAAGAAAAATACATTGGCAACCTCTTGTATTTTGACTTCCATGAGGCACTCCATGAGGATGCTTTATTAAACTCAAAATGTTGAAACAGATACTGTTTTCAGAGGAAGCAAGCAGTAAACTTCAGCAAATACAATTTTAGAAGTCTGTAAGAAGTATAGCAATTTCTGATGCAATATTGTATTAATAAAGTGGTTTGGGTTTTGGTTTTTTTTACAGTACAATTACTGAACTAGCTTTTTGGCAAAATTATTATCCTTAAAAAGTTTAACACATGCTGTGGGACACAAATACCTTGAGGCAAATCAGAACTACTCTGAAGAATACACAACCACGGTCCCAGCTGGAATATCGCAATTAGGACAGGGTAGCTCTGATTCCAGAGGCTTATTTTCTGTCCTTTAGCGTATTTAACAGAATACTGAAACTAAGCTTGCAAGACCAGGCTGTCATCATGGCAAATTTTGGCATCACAATATTGAAACAAAAGAACTTTGTACTAGAAAACACAGTAATAAGATCATTTAAAATGCAGAAACAGCAATAGAGAAATTCCACGGTACTGATCATTAAGCTTCAAAAGCTCCCTAAACATTCTAGCCATAGAACACAATCCACTTTTTTTTTTTTTTTAAACTTCTAAGTAGCAGACAGCCATGGAACTAGTGCACAGTAAATGCTACATGACTTCTGCCCTTTTTACCCAAGAGGGTGAATTGGCACCTAAGAAGTCCCAGGTCTGTTAAAAGCTGCCTGCTCTGTATGTCCTGACAAATTAATTACGAGGCCTTAGAACACAAGTAAGTCATCTTCAGCCACTTACAGAAAAGTATGTGGTCTCTACTAAGAGAACAAGAAGACAATTCATACAATTATTACTATTTTCATTCACTCTTTAATCTTGTATAGCACTAATGGAGAAGTAGCTTTAACATTAAATATTAATACTCTGTATTTGCAGTGTTTTCATCAGAAGTCTCAATCACTTTTAAACATAATCCTACAAAATTTTACTGTTCTTGGATTATAAATGACGTTAAGCTCATAAAAGAATAGAAGCACTGATTGATCAAATACTCATTCTCAGTAACATACTAATAGAAGCTTGCTCATGAATGTTTTTCTTTGGTTTTGTTTGTGTTTTTTTTTTTAGTTTAGCGCATCAAGGTCTCAGACTATGCCTCTTTACATCCCAAATTGGAAATGGATGTCTGCCTAAAAAAGTTCTTGACAAACCAGATCCTAAATGAGTTGTTAGAGATCACAACAGTCAACATCTCAGAAATAATAAAAGCTTAGACATATGAGTAATTTTTCTCATCACCAAGTTATTGTGCATCAGCTGATGCAAATGTGGACATGTGGGCATTCAGCATATGTCAAATAAATTAAGGCAATTTATTGTAGATCTGCCTCACTATGGATTATATTATTTCGCATTTGCTGATGGATAAACGCACAAACGGGTAATGCACAGCAACTTGTCAATCCACATGTCTAAATCTAACATATATGTATATAAAGGAGAATTCTTCTGTTTCTCATTTCCTTTCCATTTTACAGGCAGATACTGTGTTTTTTTTCTCTTGAGTTACCTGAAATGTAAAATTTACTTTTATTCACAGAATCACAGAATGGTAGGGGCTGGAAAGGACCTCTAGAGATATCTAGTCCCACCCCCCTGCCAGAGCAGGTTGCACACAACGGCATCCAAGCAGGTTTTGAATGTCTCCAGAGATGGAGACTCCACCACCTCTCTGGGCAGCCTGTTCCAGTGCTCTGTCACCCTCACAGTAAAGAAGTTCCTCATCATGTTTAGATGGAACTTCCTATTTCCAAGTTTGTGTCCATTACCTCTTTTCCTGTCATTGGGCACCACTGAAAAAAGACTGACCCCATCCTCCTGACACCTGCCCTTTAAGAATTTACAAGCATTGACAAGATCCTCCCTCAGTCTTCTCTTCTCCAGACTAAAAAGATCCAAGTCCCTCAGCCTTTCCTCATGAGAGAGATGTTCTAGTTCCTTAATTATCTTTGTAGCCCTTTTCTGTACCTTTTCCAGCAGCTCCCTGTCCCTCTTGAACCAGGGAGCCCAGAACTGGACACAGTACTCCAGATGCGGCCTCATCAGGGCAGGGAAGAGGCAGAGGATGACCTCCCTCAATCTGTTTGCCACACTCTTCTTGATGCACCTCAGGATGTCATTGGCCTTGTTGGCCACAAGGGCACATTGCTGGCTGATGGTCCACCTGTTGTCCACCAAGAATCCCAAGTCTTTTTACTCAGAGCTGCTTTCCAGCAGGTCAGCCCCTAACCCATACTGACACATGGGGTTATTCCCCCCTAGGTGTAGTACCCTACACTTGCCCTTGATGAACTTCATAGGATTAGTCTCTGTCCAACTCTCCAGCCTGTCCAGCTCATGCTGGATGGCAGCACAGTCTTATGATGTGTCAGCCACCTCTTCCAGTTTTCTGTCATCAGCAAACTTGCTGAATGTACGTTCTATCCCTTCATCCAGGTCGCTGATGAATATATTGAACAGGACTGGACCCAGTACTGACCCCTGGGGAACACGAATTGCTACAGACTTCCAACTAGACTCTGCACCACTATTCACAACCCTCTAAATTCTATTTTTCAGTCAATTTTCAATCCACCTCACTGTCCATTCATGTAATCCACACTTCCTAAGCTTGCCTATGAGGATTGCTGTGGTCATCAGGTACATCACCAGTCTTACACAGTTTCTAAAAAGATAAATTGATGTTTCTGAAATATCTCAGCCAACTCTTTAGGTATCCTAGCATCCCAT
>NW_009713296.1:0-18570 GCF_000703405.1 Apaloderma vittatum | reverse complement strand
GAATGCTGCTCGAAGGGGACCCAGATGATGCTCAGGAGACCCGTGACAGTGAAATGTGCCGGTCTGCCTCCCAGACAGGGTTTCGCTATTAAAATAAATATTTATATTTTTTTAAAAAAATAAAGATACTGCAACAAGATAAATCACCCGTAAGGAAAAAGGCATTGAGACTACAGTTTTCAGGTCAAGATGAATCTAAATGAAGCACGTGAGAGGCATATCAGATTAAAATAATACTAGATTGAATAATCATAATTCAGACGACCTGCTTGCATTCCTAACACAGGTCTCGGGTGTTTTACGTGGCTGTATGAAAGTTAAAGTTAGATTACCTCCCCACTGGGAACTCTATAGATATTTGCCCTACTTATGAAAGAAAGAGGCAAGGACAAACATTTAACTATTGCTCATTCAGAGGAGGGTTTGCAGTGAATACTGCCTCAGGAGTGTCTTCTCCCTGTGTCAATATTTACGCTTTTTTTGTTGTCACACAGATAGTTACTTGCCTGTGTTGTGTGTTTATCCATCAGGCATGTTCATCATGGAAGATCCAGTCTAGGCGTTTGCCTGTTCCGACATTCCCTGTAGGTCACGCTTCCCAAAGAGGGAACTGGGGGCAGAGAGGCTCCCTGTCCTCCACCTCTGGGCATGAAGTTCCCCAGAGCCCCACCGACCCAGCACCAGGCCTGGAGAGGCATCCAGATGTGCACATAAAGGGGGAAAAAATACCCCTTAATTCCTTTTAAAGGAATTAAACTTTAGTTTCTGCCCTTGACACGATGAACCTGCAGCCTGCCAGCAAATAATACCAATGGTTAAGTGAAAAGTTTTCTCCACTGGTTCCAGCAGGGGAAGTGTTTGCAATGCTCCCATTGACCACCTTGTAGCCTTCGTTCCCTCCAACCTGGCACTCCTGAGGACAGCAGGTTTCATGCATGGCTGTCACGCAGAACTATTCTCCCTCCTGTGATGGTCTGAGTTTTGCTGAGACTAGAGAGCAGGTCACCAGGCCCTGATGCCCACCCATGGCCTCAACTGTTGCATCTCCAATCTCTGCAGCAGCAGATGGGAGCTAGCAGAGTTTTGGAACTCAGGAGAAGACACCTGGCATGTCAGGAGGCTTTTAGGATAGGGCGCTGGGACTGCAAGGGCTTCAGTCTTCCCCAGTGGTCGTGGAGGAGACAAAGGCTTCTCCCATGGGGAAGTAGCACCATGTGTCTCTGCTGTCCTTGTCCCTATAAAGAGGCCAGAGTCATCCCACTGCCTTCTGCTCCTGTCTCCTACGCATCCTGATCCTGACCACAGATCTAATGTTCTCCCCTCAGAAATAGCCTATGATGCAGTCCTCCTGCCTTCCGAAATTTCTCAACTTATGGAGTACCTTTACTACATGGTAAACACCCTTGGGGCACTGCATGGGACCACATTTTTTGCAGAAGTATGAGCTGACATCAGACAGAGGATCAAGGCAAGAACAGAGCAGGGGCTGCAGCTGACTTACAAGGAATGTTTGCTTTCCATGGGAAATTACCTGATGTTGAACATTTTTCTTTCCTTAAATGGAGGAAAAGTGAACAATTTTCAGGCTCCCATGAAACACAATTTAAAAATCATTTGGAAGTTGATTGAAATATTCTATTTTGACTGCAACAAAATGGTTTTGTTCTGTTTTCCATTTAAACATTTTAGTGTAGCACAGTGTATCCTTATTTTTACTTCAGATTAAATCAAGTTTTGTTCCAGTATTTCTTCAACTTTTTTTTTTTTGCTACAACAAGCATGCTGCAGTTAAATGTTTCTGTTTCACAAAAATGACCTCTTTCAATAGAAAATCTTTTACTTGAAAAGTTCTGGTCAGCTGTAATGAAAAAGACTAGTGTATTGGTGAGGCACTGGAACAGGCTGCCCAGGGAGGTGGTGGAGTCACCAACCCTGGAGGTGTTTAAAAAAAAAGTAGATCTAGCACTTGAGGCTATGGTGTAGTGGTTAGGTATGCTGGGATGGAGGTTGGACTAGATGATCTTCAGAGGTCCCTTCCAACCCCTAACATTCTGTGGTTCTGTGATTGTAGAAAATATTTTGAAAGCAGCGGGTAGTTTTGAGTATTAAAGTCTGAAGCTTGGAAACCTGGTTTGCTGAGATTTCCTCTGCTTCCTACCAAGAGAAAAAAGTCAGATTGACTGTCTAGCTGTGCAGACTCTCCAGCTAAATTATTGGGGAGATTTAAAACTATTCTGCAAGGATCAATGCAGGAAAAATTATACAATTCCATTCCGCCTTGGAAACAGAAAGCTCATGTGTTCCTGTCTGAAGTCAGTTAAAACATATACTGGCTATTTTATAAATTGACAGAAGTAATTTCTATTCTTCTCACTCTGATGCTTTCCTCTCATGATTTACAAAAGCCACCTACTATATATAAACAGCCAGCATGCAGAACATGCACAGGTAGCCCTCTGTAGTAGACAGTTTGCTCATGAAAAAGGATTTAGAGCCATCTCATCATCTAGCAGGCTCATTCAGTCGAAACAGGGATTTTAATCTTCCTAATAAATTCAATATCTTTTCTCCTTTTCTGTTAGTAAAGCAAATGTTTCTCATAGGTTTTCATTTAAAACACGTGCCAGCTACAATATCATTCTCATCCTTTTAATTTAAACTCTTAAGTCACCCTCTCTGTTAAGAAACAAAGAAATAGGATTTTTAACAGTTTTGATTACTTACACTTACTTGCTGCAATTGCTAGGAATTGAACATTAATGGATCAATGTCAGCATATATGGAGCTTCATAAAGGTCTGATTGCTCAGCTGTTCCTTGTACTAGTAGATCCATTAAAATTAAATAGGATTAACCCATGAAGTTTAGGTCTCATTTCTGCGTTACTTAGAAACTAGCAACAGCTTCTACACAGGCCTATGATTATAATGGGGTTACTCTCCTCTGCTCCTTTTTTGACAGGCATAGGCACACCTTGACCACAAAGATCCCCAGAAATTTGAAAGATTCCATTGCAAGTCATGAAAAAGCCTCAAGTCATGGTATCTTGAACATATTTTACAGGCTTAGGAGATTTCACATCCTTTTAAAATTACTAAAATCCCTCCTCAGAGATTTAGTCAGGAGGGAACTTTGCTTGGTTACGAATTCAAATGTCTTTCAAACAAGTGTCAGATTCAAATCAATGCAAAATTCAGCATTCAGGGATGTCTTGTAAATTTTTTACACTCCTTAAGTGTTATAAACTCCATGAAGTGATGAATAGACTAGATTTATTAAGACATTCAGCAGTCTCCATCTCTGGCTAGCAGAACTGTTAATCAGCTAAGATAATTCTTATTGCTCTTATAACACTATATTAAAAACCTCTCAGGAGAAGTGCTTCATGGCAACTGCTAAGGAGAGAGACTGGAAGAGTGTGCTACAAAAGAGAAATGGCCTGGCCTCTCCTTGATGGAAACTCAACTCACAAACGGTTTCTTTGCCACAAACCTGTGCCATCCAGGCAATGACTTGTGATCATCAAAAACACCTAGCTTCTCTTCATTACAGAAAGGGCACGTTTCTCAAAGCGTGAAGGTTTCCCTGCTCTTGTGAAACCCAGCAATGAATTTTGGTGCTCTGATGGCTACGGAGAGGCTCCCAAAGAGTACATGAAAAGCCAGCTGAGCATCTCCCTTGCTAAACAACGTGACTATTCAGTCCTGGATAATGTTTCAAACCATTCCTGTATCTATTTATTTCTTAACTGCAAAAATGTACTTAGGGTGCCCTCTAGGCCAAAACGATACACAATATTTATAACATGCTCTTACACACACCAACTCTATCCAGCTCAATTAAATTTGATAAAACTCTCTTTCCCTGAAATCCCCTGATTTCCCTGAAATCATCCCCTAAGAAACAACCTGAGTAGACAAATCTGTTCTGGGACCTGCATACCAAAAAGCTTACACAACATCAGGCCAAAAAGAAAAGCACATTTCAAAGTCAAAGGCCCACAATTTCTGAGCTTCAGACTCTCCATTTAAAATCCACAGACTTCTAATTTAATTTGGAAATGTCAGTCTGAATCACTCAGGCTGAACTTGCCAGACAGGGACTTATGTAAGTGTGAAAAGAGACAGTACATTGGATATATAAGATTTAATACAGATTAACTAGATAGGTCTACTTAATTATATTATAACTAACAAACTGGACAAGGAATTTTACAAGGAGTCACTGTAACCTATGGAGAAAGATTTGGTACCCTGTTTGTGGGAAACATGGCAGGTAAATTATTTGCTAGCTGGAATTTTCTAGCGATTTTCAAGGACAGCTCTGGGTAAAGGCATGACCTGCAGGAATCCAGTCTGGTACCATAGAAAACTGGAAGTCCTTGTGGTATAGATGATGGAAAGGTATTCCTGCTCCCTCCTGCCATTTCAGCTTTCAGGCTAGAGCTGTGGGTCAGTAAGCTTTTATGCTGCAAAATTCACTTACAAAAAGAACAGGTAATTTGGGAAGATCGAAGTTTACTTCCAGACTGTACTAAGGAACAACACATCTCTGCATCACTTGAAGGGAAATCTGCAAGTACCTTAATTTCTAAAACTTCTTCAATGACTACAGTCAGCCCTGAAGAAAACAGCTCTGTATTTACTAGCTATTATTTGTATCCTTCATTTCACCACATATACCCTTCTAGATATTTAAAAAAACAAAAAGAAGAAAAAACCCAGGCTATATTGAAACCCACAAATGTCAGAGATGGAAAAAGGTTAGCAGTCTTTACAAAATGGGAATACTTTACACATGATTAAAGAATCAGTGGAGGTTTTAAAAGAATACTTTGTTCTGCAGTGAAACAATGTATAAAAAACATCTAATAAAGAACCTTTCCAATGTTCAAAAAAAACCCCAAATCCAAATTATTGGATCAAAAGTGTAACTTAACGCTGAATACTTCAGAATATTATTTTTCCCATTTACAGTCTACTACTGTTTATCTAACAATGTATACAAGATACTTTATCAACTTCTATAAATACCTGTTTTTGAAATCGGTGATAGCAAAGAAAGAACGGGAGAATGGAATACCTTAGAGATCAATAGGATTTTTTTGTGACCTTTAACTGAAATGATCTCATTTTCTACCCTGCACCTCCCTTAAGCCTTTACATTCCTTCAGGATGGATGAAAAGGATGCTTTAAAATCACTGCATCAGACTGATGGGCTTTTATTCGCTTTGTTCTCACTATACATGGATATAAGTGGTGTCAATTAGGAGAACTTCAGGTCTATTGCTCTAGCTTCACAATCATTATTTTGGTTATTTCTCTAAATGTAGGTAATGTGGCAGAACAGCACATCATTGCATAGTTGAAAAATAATGGAAGTCACATGTTTTAAAGGAGTTTAGAAGAAAAGATATATCTCAAAGTGGATCTGTGGTTTGAGACATGCTGAGTTGCAGAGATGTGCATGAGTGAATTCAAAGGGATTGAGGTGCCATAGCTTTACCCTCTTCCCAACTGCATTGGTCTTGCCAGGATTGCATAGAGCATAACCACTACAGAGTGAGCAAAATGAGTGAACAGGTGCATAGACCAAAGAAAATCTGGTCTAGGTTCATATGATGCTGAATGACAGGTAAAAAGGTATCAGCAATGCCCTCCCTCCTGTATACAGCCATAGAAAAATACTCCACAATGAAAAGAGAAAAGGAATCAGATATATATTTTTATAACACTGCTTACACCTGTATATCTGTGCAGTTGGCATACATTTCATGCTTTGGTCTAACCCAATGGTTCAGTCAGGTAAATACAACATAAAATACTAGGTAATACTGTATTTAATATACAGCTGTTACTTAAAGCAAGACATATAGAACAAGAATCTGATACTCAGAAATGGCATGAGGATATAGCGTACAAACTTGGCTCCTCCAACTATTTGAAAATGGCTTGATGCATTTGTTTAAAAACCTGATACACAAAAGCACCACACCCACAAAATACGAGGCTAGTTGAGAGCATTTAAAAAAATAGTTCATACTAAATGTTTACAAATGTTTTGACATCTTCTGTACTACAATAAAAATAAGAACAATATCTGAGTACATATGTTCCTTTCAAGTACTTCTTTTATTTATAGCCCTCATGAGTAATTGGCTTGATAACAGAATTTGCACATAGACTTTTATCATTTTGACTTTCTACCCAGTCAAAGCATTTCTGGAAGCATTTCATTACTTCAGGATCTATTAGAATCATTGTTATAACTCTCTTTCCTCTCACTTCCCTGACGGTATGTTACTGTGGTTTTGGTGATACATTAATTGCTTTCTTTTTTTGTGTGTGTGATTTCCTTCTGGTGAAGTGCCTGCACTGCCTCACTGGCCCACTGCCATTTCAGGGATACCTGCACCTGGGGTGCCTCGGTCCACAGCCACTAGCTATAACTGGATGGTCCTCAGTGTTTCAAATCCCAGTTCCTCCAGAATCAGTCTTTCTTACTCTTGTCCAGCTATGCAACCCTTCTTAATACTGAGTTTATCACAAAAATTGCCTTTGTTTAAGCAGGAAAATAAACATCAAGCACAACACCACCATTGGTGATTAAATAGCTGAGGTCCAGCTGCCTGAATTCATTGACTGTGAATGCTGGTCTTCAGTAAGTATATTCAAATGCTCTCTATCTTGCATTTCCATCAGCTATTTGCCTTTTGCCACCCATTCTCTATCTAGACAATATTTCATTTATATCTCCAGTCCACTTATGATTAATGGCTCATGTTTGGTTCATGCATTTGATCACAGAGCATCATACTTGGATGTCTGCTCTCCTGCATATCTTCCCTACATGCTGCTATAAATAAAAGTGCATAGGCAATCAACGCTTACTTCACTAAATTAAGAGAATTCACTTGAGAGAATATTTCTAAATAGCAGCCAGTTGCATTGTTTAGAGTATTCACATATTCACGATGATGAGTTTAAAACAAAGTGTCCTCATGGTTTTCAAATTATTTGTACAAGCTTGTTGTATAAATGCATATTAATTTCATGGCACAGCCTTTTATTTTTGTTCTGGAGGAAAATTTCTTGATAACATGTGCTTGTTTTTATAGCATGTGCTTGGTTTTGCTTTTGTTTTTCTTTTTCTTGGCAACAGCTTCTAAAAAAACTCTTTTTCATCACCATTGCACTTTTTCTTTAGCTACAAACCATAAGTCCCCAATAAATTACTCTAAACCAGCTCGATTGATTTGACAACTGCTTTCATCACAGTAATAAGCAGCTATTGATGTCCATGTCTTTATTTAAA
Source organism: Apaloderma vittatum (assembly GCF_000703405.1). NCBI lineage: Eukaryota > Metazoa > Chordata > Aves > Trogoniformes > Trogonidae > Apaloderma > Apaloderma vittatum. The sequence continues at coordinate 11,256 of NW_009713296.1, read as the reverse complement.
TTTAACACACACTTGATAGTGTTGCATATAAACATCTTAATTCCTACTGTGTTTCTGACTTCTAAACCATAGAACCATAGAATGCTTTGGGTTGGAAGGGACCTTTAAAGATCATCCAGCTGAACTCCCCTGCAGTAAGCAGCTGCATCTTTAACTAGATTAGGTTGCTCAGATTCCCATCAAGCCTGACCTTGAAGGTCTTCAGGAATTTGTCCTCCACCACCTCTCTGGGCAACCTGCTCCCATGTTTCACCAACCTCATAGCAAAGAACTTCTTCCTAATGTCTAACCTAAATCTACACTGCTCCAGTTTAAAACCACTGCCTCTTGTCCTACCGCTACATGCCCTTGTAAGCAGTCTCTCCCCAGCTTTCCTGTCATCCCCCTTCAGGTACTGGAAAGCCACTGTAAGCTCTCCCTGGAGCCTTCAATGGTACGTGCACTTAGTTTGTCTTCACTGCTTTGTGTTCAGATCTCATGAAACTGTTTTTTTCAAATCTATCATTACATCTCTCAGCCTAATTGAACATCTTATATCCTAGCTGGCTTTTATTTTTCTCTAAATTTTACTCACTGTCAACAGAGGAAACAAATCTGCACATTTTTCTTTCTTGCTTGCCTTTACCAGACAACGTAGTATGCACCACTCAAGTAATTTATACAGCATTTTCAGTTTATTTATCCAAATCATCAAATCATCCTACAATTTGAATGTTGGGCCTAGATCTACATGAAAAGTCTTCCTCACTTGTTTTCATATTGTGCCTACACAAAAACACACTGATGAGATACATACGGAAGAGTATTTAGACGTGCTTAACTCCAGTCTCATTTAACAGAGCTTTTAAGTTTGTGCCATTCTTTTTAGAAATTGAGGAGGGTAAGGAGAGGAATTCAGGATTATGTGGTGAGAAAAGCATCTTCAGCTTCAGTTATCTAGTTCATTTTTAATTTTGTTTATTCATTTCTAAGGCAGTAGAAGACTCATGAATAAATGAATAAGAAAGGTCTGCCCAGTAAACATTCAGAGGAACTACTATGCTGTGAAAGGAGCACCAGAGATGTTTTCCATGCATTACAGCCATGCTTTCCACCCATCTATACACTTTCTAGTTCAAGACCTCCACAGGTGAAGACAGAGACATCCTGTCCTCTTTGCTGCCGCAAGGAAGACCTCATGCTGCAAGACTGGAGCTTGCATTGGCTCCTTGAGGTTGCAGGGCACATATCAGAGTGTGGAAGAGCTCTAAGGGGTGTTAGGAAAGAGCATCTTAACATTCCATGGTTGCAAATAGTACTTTTTAGGATGCTGAGATTAAACTGTCTTCTCTCTTTGCCCATTTTAACTGTCTTAGTTGGTCATATGAAATATGGGTGAGAAAAAGGTGTTATTCAGTTTGAAGTTATTTTTAATTTTATTGTGTTGTTAATGTATCTAGAAACCTTTTCTTTGAAGGCAATCTGCATTCAATACCGTTAAAGAGTATTACATCGTTATATAGTTTATGGGGCAATTTTGATTAGATATAGTTCTTATTCTGTGGACAGAAGTGTGTAATACTTGCAATAATTATGGTAATTATATATTGGAAGTTGGCTATTCAGGAGAAAGCTATTTGTCTAGTATATAATACTCCAGGGTTCTGAGCCAGGGAAGTTTGAAGAATAAATAAAGACCACTTTAGAGCAGACCATCCTTTACGTTTCTTTACATTACATATACCTTAATGAGCACTCTTATTGAAGTTATCTTGCTCCGAGCAACATTAACTTCACCAGAATCCCCCAGAAATGCAGAAATTCCCTCGTGAATGGTGAAGAATCGGTTTGGCTCCTCAGGGAACCATCTTGTCTGTTCAGAAGGAGATGTGAAAGGTGTACATTTTCTGGGAAAGGTGACACCAAAAAGTCAAACCACACCAAACTCTCATCCCGCAAACTAAATCGATGCCTGAAAAATTTCAGCTGAGCGCAGTTGGGCAGAACTGGAAAATGCGACTGCCTGCACAGGACCATCCTAGAAAAGCTCTCAAGCTGCAAGAAGCTGAGACAATCTGTGAGGGTTTGCTTGTTGGAGACACTACCCCTTTTTTTTCCATCTCAAATGACGGTGTTTATTTGGCTTAAAAACAAGGAGCAAGATTTTGAAATGACACCAGCAGCTGCAGATAATTTTTCCAGAGCTAGCAAGGTAGCAAAGCAAACTAAAACTCAGCATCCAGGGCTAAACTACTTTTGATGGATGAATTACTAACAACGGTTTGTGGATGGTTCTCTGGAAATAACCTATCATGTCCATCTTCATGCCTTTTGACACCACGTTCATTAACAATGCGCTGACCCGTGGGGCAGAGCTGAGTGTAGGAATCTCACCTGACTCTTCTCTCTTCATTGGACCCTACCCACAGCTGTGGACAGCACTGCTATATTTCCCAGCATTTGGGTTAAAACTGGATATCATGTGTATTTCCCACTGGATTAATCTTTTCCGGAAGACTTCCTGACAAATGCTGTTTCCAAGTACAGGAGAAAGCAAAAAGCATCCTTGGCCTGTGGGAGAAGCATCCTCATTACAGTCCTTGTGGAGCACATGCTGTAGGGCTCCCTGGGGGCCAGTGGCAGTGGGAGGTCCCCATGAGGGTTAATCAGGACAGGTCCTGGCAGCTGGGGCCCATCGCACCACCCCAGCTGGGAGAGGGGCAGCTAGGGCAGAGATCCCAGGGGGTTTCTGACCTCAGGCCAGACAGAGTCAGTCAGGGCTGGTGGTGCCTGCAGGGTCCTGACAGAAATGCTTAGGCTTTGGGCAGGACACAGAACTGTTGCAGTTTGTGATAAGCTGTAAACAAGATGCTTATCAACCCAAAAGATAAGCATTCCTTGTTTTGCTGACATCTCTACACACAACATTGTAGTATCGTTATTTATATCCTAAAACATCTTAATCATTTATCACTTTCCATCTGTGCTGCAGACCCAGGACTTCATCTATCAGGAACATCTGCAGGTCCATAAGCATCCTAGGAGGATACGTTTTGCAATGTTTTTGTATTCTGTTTCTGTGCCTAGAGAAACAAACTGAAGTTAATGAAAAGGAATACTTTGTTAGGAAAAAAAGAAAAGATCTTGCCCTGACCCCGTTACTTTTCCTCACAATTATTTTTCCAATAAAAGTCTATTCTCCATCTCTTTGCACCTCCCAATTACTTTCTCAATTCAAAGCGTTTATTTTTGTTCAGGTAGGATTTTGAGATGTAGTATTTCATTGGTTTATACTGTGACAAGGTGTTGTTCTTTTTTTTCCTTGAGACTGGTTCAGTGATACACAGCCTTTTCTGCTGACTCATTTCCCCAGCCAGAGAAGATGGATGCTACCAACCCCAGCTAAGCAGCATCACCAGTCCTGTGGTACACAGATGTGATATCATGCAGGATAATGTGTTAGAACAAAACAAGTCAAAAGTAAACCCTTCAGAGCACTGAAAGCAGGAAGAGTCGAAGGATAATTTATTATTTAAATTAAAGTATGAACATCTTAACTGTAGTGCTACATAACAGACTATGCATCTACCCTTTTTGAGAGTACAGTCGACATGCAATTTTTTTTTGTTGTTGTTTTACAGGTAGAATACAATCCATGCAGCTGAGTTTGCTTGGGTGGGTAAGGGAAAGTAGAGACTAATGAAAAGAGACTACAGATAAAGGAGATGAAAGAAAAATATTAAAATTCAATTACAAATGTCTGTAATTGGAAAAGGTGATTAATTACAGTAGTAGCAAAATAAAGTACTTAAACTGTTTATACCACTTGTGTTGGTTATAAATCAACGAACTAGAGCTGCTCATTTACTCAGGACGTTCTTGAGTGCACTAGGTCATGCTCCCTGTGGTACCATGTAGAAAAGCAAAACCAGACAAATACTTGGGGCCCCAAACCGCGATCTCATCGCTCATCACATTTCTAAGTTTTAGGCCAAGGACATGCAAACCCATAGTTTGATTAATATAAGTGTTGATGTATATATTATGGGAAGTGCAATGACATTTATATCCAAAGAAAATACTCTTTCTCACCAGTCAAGGTTGCTTACTTAGTGAGTTACTGTCCCAGGCCAAAGTAAAAGATCAGCTCAGGGATGCTTCAGGCTCCTCTCCACTACAGACTTGCTCCAGGGATCCACAATGCTCCAGACACCTGGGGGTCTTAAAGGTTTCTGGTCTCTCAACATTTCTTCCTGAATAGCAGCATCATCCTTCTCCTACCACACGTGGTAGGAGATTTACTGCGCATTTCAGGGAAAAGTTATGAGCGCCCAGATCCCGTTGCATCAGCAGCACGAAGCAGCCAGTTCTGCCGCGCAGCCGAGAACTGCCTGGCGGTGACCCTCGCGTGACACGGTGCCACACAGCATCTAACTGCCCCACATGCTGCGTACCCTTACTTCTTCTACCAGAAATGGTGTCTGGCACTAACAACACCAGATAAGGTGTAACCATCCTGAAAAACTGGGCAGCTCGCTGACAGCTTTGCGGTACCTTCTCGGCTGTTCCATGCTCTGTGCAGCCCGTGATTGAGCACAGCCCGCTCCCTCGGCTCAAATCAGAACTAACACTGGGAGGTGTGGAGCACACAGCCTCCCCCCGTGTAAAACTAAGTGTTCTTTCTGAGTCAGTGTAATAGCCCAGGTGGGCTCGAAGGTGAATTTTGGGCAGATAATTAACACTTTTTTTAAAGAGAATAATTATTAATCTTCTTCCATAAAGCTACAACAGTCTTTATGAACTAATTTTAACATCGATCCTTGTTATATTTGAAGAGAACATCTTTGGAGGCAGATTTTCATCTGGGTTAAATAAATAAATTGGTTTGTGGCTTGGATACTGCAGTTCATTCTGTACTTCTAATTTCATAAATCAAGGAAATAACATCCCTGATGAAATTCATATTTTCTTTAACAGAGAATACAAAGACTGTTTCACACTTCTTTATGAGGAAAGTGGCCAAAAGAAAATTGTCCGATTAGACTTACATTTTTGTTTCAATTTCAGTTTGAATTGCCTTTTTATCCTTACTTCAGACCATATATAAGAATTTTGCACAAAGAAGTTTTGGCTGGTTTAATTTTTATATTAGTCAGCTATGAATTCAAACCTTCCCTTGCTAGACTGTGAAAATAAAGATTTTTCACTATCAGGAAAGGTATCTCTAATGGATAATGTCTGAAATATCTCTCTGTTGTGAATGTCCTTCAGCTCTTCTCCAAATCACCATACCAAGTATTATATTATAAACATCTACATTTTGAGTCTAATTTTCCAAATGCTTTTACTGATTTTATAGTAATTAGAGGGCTTGTTTTTTCTCAGGAACTGCAAAGTTTTCCTTTACCCATTCTTGTTATGTAAAAAAAAAAAGGCTCACAAAAGCAGTATTAAAGTATGAAAACACCTTATTTAGGTACATATTTAAATAACTCCAAGAACTGGATTCCAAATCCTACACAGTAACTCTAGATGATGTCCTAGATGCAATGACATGGTTATTTTTTTTTCCTGCTCTATATTTAGATAGTCTTTTTAATTGTCCTTCTCTCTTGGAAAAAGCGAGATGGGCTTAACACCTACCAGTGACTGATCAGCTGCTACTGTCAGTTCTGAGGTCAGGTATCTCACCTGGTTTTCACAAAACCAGCACGTAGCTCAGCTGAGCAGCAGATGGACAAGGGTGTATAAGAATTGTGCGTACACGTGAGCCGAGACAGATGGCCTGAAGAGTTATTCTGTGGGGTGCAGATAGATTCCTCCAGGAAATGCTGTGTCAAGAAGCAGAAGGGCACGAGAAATATACTGAACTTCATTATTTTGAAGAAACAGAACTGAAGCCCTGAAGAAGTGAAAAAAGAGAGGCTTGACATCCCATGGCTCAGTGGTATTGCTCCCCGAATGCCGGGGAGTTAGCCTACTGCCTTACATGATTGGGTTTGGCACACAAAAACACTCTGCTCTTTGGAGCTCTCTGAAAAATATTTAAACTTTGTATTCTTTTGCCGGAAGCAGTACTAAGCATTGTGGGTGGCAGCAATTATACAAGACTTTAAAGTCCCACTATGATGGCAAATTTTTTTTAAAACACCAAACACTAAGGAAGTTGGGTAGAGCTGAACTTACGGACATGATTTCCTACCAGGGCATAGGATACTGACCATGAGTTTATTATTCTGGAATAGACTGGAGCCATAATATACCTCCAGTGGGGTCCATCTTTTCATTCCTTTCATATGGTAATTTTAGCTATAGAAGTCGAAAGATTTTTCCTACTAATGAACTAACCAATTAACACAGTGAGTGGTTTTCTACCTAGTCGGCTGAGGCACACAGAAGCTTAGTCAGCTCTTCAGCATAACATACAATCATTGTAATGCAGGCAATATAGCGTACAGTTTTATTCTTTTGCTGCAGCTGTTCACCTTCATGGCACCAGAAGCAATATGGAGATAAATACAATTTTGATTTTCTTCAGAAAATTGCTGCTTGCCTTTGCAACTAAAGTATCGGTGGAAAGGGCTCTAAAATATCACATTAACTAACCTGCTGCTTTCTCTTCTTCATCCTCCCTGAAAAAAGAAACACTCTGCAAAGTAGCAGGCCTCCTGCTTTTATTTGCTTACTCTTTCTGGGAGTTTAGAGTTGCTACTGAGAGCTAAGGGGAGTTTTTATCCATAAGAAAGGGACGCTATGTTCTCTAGTGTGGTCAGAAAAACAACACAGTCTCATTTTATGTCATACTCTTTTCTTTTTATAGTGTTGCTTTCTATTTTGTTAAATTAAATGGCAATTATCTTCTTTCATGCATTCGAGTTCTTTAGAACAAGAAGGAAATTACTACATACTAATCACTGGGATTCTTAGCCATTACCTGCTGAATAGAAATGGGCATTCTTCCACCTGCTCTTGACCCTTATTTCAAAATCCAGCTCGTTTATCCTGAGAACTAAGGAAGATATTTCCTGCGGGACAGAGAGAGGTAAGAGAAAAAGAGTCTCAGGCAGAAATCATTATGCAGAACAGGCATTCTCCTGGTGCAATTGCATTTTCCCTCTTCTGAAAGCAGAAAGGTTCCTTTCTTGCTTACTAATTTTTCTGATATCCAGATGAGAAAATAAAATTCACCTTCAAAACTGCTTTATATTAAAAGTCTTTAAAAGCCACTATTACTACCAAAGAAAGCAGAAATCCCAACCCTGGAGAGAAAATCATTAAATAGAAGACAGACACGATACAGAAATATAAAAGTTATCTAAAAGACAAGGACTTACTAAGAGAATCACAGCCTTTGTCCCGCAAACAGACCTCAATGAAGTATGGATTGCTGTCTGCGATTTCTATATAGTTTCAAGAAGTGTATGCTGTCAGAGCAGTTTCTAATAATGGGTGAGTGATTTGACTACCATCTGTCATGTGTTTTTCTTTTCATTCTTTTCCCGTAGGAGAATATGCAATGTAATGTTTTGGTTCAGTCACTTTTGTCTGTTCTTTTTTGTGCTGCCATGTATATGTGTGCTGTTTTGGAGAAGTTTGAGTCACAGAAGTGCTCTTTGGACTTTTAGTGGAAAAAAGGTAATGGGATGGTCACCGGTTCCTGGGAATGCTAGGGTAAGGGCTAAGTAAAATAGTTACTGCAAGAATATTAACGTCTGTAATGCGTTTTTCAGTTTGAAGATCAGGAAAATTTCTCTGGATGATTCATCAGCTACTGGATTCAGAAGTGAATGGAGCCTGTGCCAAAAGTTTAGCACTTTTTCAGAGAATCAGAACATTTACTCTCACAAAGAGCTTTTGGGGGCTCACAGTCCTGAATTGGAAAACTGTGGGTTGTTGTCAGGGTAGATCCATCATTTTTAAGCAAGGTTTATGCCTTTATTATAAAGTAGGACAATGTTCCTTGCTAGCTTTATTGATAGTTGTAGATCCCAGGACACTGATAAAGCTGTTTCTACTTACTAACCTTAAGATCAGGTTTGACAGTGATTATGGATCCTTACATGAAGCCTTTTAGGCTACACACCTCCGTAGCCTCTACCAGGCATGCCCGTGGATACAGGCTAGTTCCTGGGCAAGTGGCACAGCCTATATTGTATCAAATGCCTTTTAGAAGGAGCTGCACAACGTCTGCATTTAAGCAGGACTGACTTTCAGCATGACAAGGATCCAGAAATGTTTTGTGTTTCTCTCTGTTTCACTCACGTCTGCGATGACCTGCCCATAACCTTTATAAGGGCACAGGCCTGACGGACCTCTTGTGTCCCTCGTTGCAACAACTGGATGACATGTCATGCAGTGCATTGCCACTGGTGCTAGTATTCCTGGGGAAGCTGCACACCAGGTGCCTGTTTTCAGAGCCATCCAAACCCAAAACAAAAAGGCAAAGTGATCTGCAACAGACTAGGTGAAGTCTAGATTCCCTGTTTTCTGAAGTACCTGTGTTAGAGACTGCAGGCAAGAGGGGTTGTTTTAGGCTTCCCTTTTCTTTCCTGTTTCCTGTTGCTGATAGATCCCAGACTTCATAAAGCAGAGTAGGAGCAGCAGCAGTCACTGGTGGGGCTTTCTCACAGCATCAGGTTGTCCACAGCAGGTGCAGGACACTTGCATGGGGAGTCCCACATTTGAGGTCCCACAGGTGGGGAATCCATGCTGCCCTAAACTGACAGCATACCATGTTCATGATCCCCCCACCTCAATAACCCTGATGGTTGTTGATGGGACAGGTTGTTGAGAACAGCCTGTTGTCCTCTGGCTGCGCTGATTCCTGTCATCAAGATAGACAGTTCAGGATGGGAAAATGTGTTGTTCACATTTTCCAACATGAATATGGTTGTCATTTCTTTAAAGGGAGCTGCCTACCCAGGCACATGGCTGCATGCCAGGAGGTAGGAGTGAAACATGGTAGCTTCATAAATTCCTAGAGAAGCACATAACTTCAACTGCTCACTGTCTTACCAGTTGAGTCAACAGCTAAATCCCAATTGGCACAGCCAGAAATAAAAGACCTCTGTTCAAACAAACAAACAAACAATCTTTTTTAACAAGACCCTCTTGTTAAGAGGAAGAGAGAAAGCCTCCTGAGGCAACCCCAAGTAACTGGTCTGGCAGCACAGGCTGTGATGAACAGACCCAGTGTGGCAAGACACAGCATACCCAGAGGCATGGATCGCTGTGGGTGGAATCAGGGCATGGGGACAGGTGGTGAGCTGCCTCCAGAGTGATCCAAGTCTGGCCTTAAACTTTTTGTAGTAACAGGACCTTCTCCTTAATTTGAGCAGAATTAGCTTTTGTGCCACCTCCTCAACAGTTTCTTCATACAGTCACCAGAAAACTTGCTAGCAGTAAAGTTGTGCTTGCAACACCAGCAAATACTCACCAGCACCAGCATCCTCAGGGCACCACCTGCTCTGACTTTCCCTGCCCAGCCTCCCAGGACTCCCCAGGATCCAGGACCCCACATCAACCCCCAGAGCCATCAGCCCCTGCCCAGCGATGCTGTAGCTGTGCTGGTCTCCAGCCCCCACAGTCCTGCCTGGCCATGGGGACCCACCAAGTCACAGGCCCTGGAACCTCCCCATAAAACAGATTTGCCCACTTTTTATCTCCTCGATTGCTATTATTCAAGTTACCAATGTACACTAGTCTTCTGTCTCTGTTCTGCAGTAATTTACTGTTGCAAAGTAGGACCGAGGGATGATTTTTAAGTTAATTTTCATACAGGGATGCCAAATGCACATGTAGTAAATTAAACATTGTGAACTAAAACAGCCAAACCACCATGGCATGACGACAAACACTCTGAAAGCTCCCTTTGCGACTGCACACCACAGTTTTGAGCAGCTCCACTGAACCCAAAGGGGCTTACCATTCCAAAGGGCTGAAAATGGTAGAACATCATACACAAACAAGTAATGAATTAATTTGTAAAGACTAATACTTACAAATGGTTTAAAGGGTTGCTGTAAGGAAAAATAATCCACTTTCTCATTGTAAATGGCTTTCTAAATTGTGTATTTACAGTTGTTTTAAGTCCTGAAGAATGGATCTGCTTATCTGTTGTGGTATAACCCCAGCCAGCAACCAAGCTCCACACAGCCACTTACTCACTGCCCTCACAATGGGATGGGGGAAGACCATCAAAGAGTAAAAGCCAGAAAATTCACGGGTTGAGATAAAGACAGTTTAATAGGTAAAGCAAAAGCCACGTGCACAAGCAAAGCAAAGCAAGGAATTCATTCATCACCCCTCATCGGTGGGCAGGAGTTCAGCCACCTCCAGGAAAGCAAGGCTCCATTATGCATAATAGTTACAGGGGAAGACAAATACCATTACTGTGAGCATTCACCTCTTCCTTAATCTTCCTCCCAGCCTTATATGCTGAGCATGATGTTGTACACTACAGAATATCCCTTTGACCATCCTGGCTGTGTTACAACTTTTTGTGCACCCCAGCCTCCTCAGTGCTGGGGCAGGGTGAGAAGTATTAAAGGCCTTGACTCTGTGTAAGCACTGCTCAGCAATAATGAAAACATTCCTGTGTTGTCAATAGTTTTTAGCACAAACATGAAACATAGCCCCACACCAGCTATTATGAAGAAAATTAACTCTATTCCAGCCAAAGCTAGCACAATATTTCACAAGCTAATCACAGTTTTTATTGAAGTGGTATTTGTCATAAAAATTTATTGGACTAATTTTGTCTTTCTATAATGCTAGTTGCCCAGAAACCCCTCTTTAAATCACTCTTGTCATGGACTTAACGAACCTTTGTGTGCCCCTCTTTTGTCTCAAGGGTGTTTCACCTCATGCATTGCATCAAGGTTTCCACTGTCAGCACTACTCTGAGAAATGATTTTCCAATGTCATTTTTCCTATATGTGACTGGCCATGGAAAGAACACAGCATCTCCTCAGCTCTGCCATAGTTTCTAAACCTGACAGACTTTTTAAAGCAATGATCCAAGCATTATTGGTGTGAGTACTTGTACTTAAGTCATCTGAGCCAAAAGGTTTCCCTCCAGTTGGGCTTTATTCCATCATCTCCTACATAAACACCTGTTGTGAAGACCTGGAACACCTCACAAACCCCATGTGCGGCTTGAACCTACCCAATACTCTCCAGCTTCTTTCTTCACAGGTGCAACCCAGATCATCTGCTCCCTGCCTGCTTTATGAGAATCTTCGGTTGGAAGAGACCTTAAAGATCATCTAGTTCCAA
>NW_009713295.1:19895-22605 GCF_000703405.1 Apaloderma vittatum | reverse complement strand
TCCCTTTCCCTTCTTCGTGCTTCCTCTTAGTGGTCCCAGCCGTATGTGTGTCACGTGCCAAAATGTGAGCCCTAGTGAGAGAAGCAGATGAGGGGGAAGCAGCCAGGAGGACACAGGCGAGGCCAGCAGAAAATAATCTCGTACAATCCCTGGAAAATATTATTTCAAAGACAGAAAGATATAAAGAAATCCAACAGCTCTGTCCCATGAAATGTAAACCCATCTTTGGCAGTAGATGAATATGCAGGGTTTACTCCGAGTGCAGAGGCTCCATAGCAGTTAACACCATAGACAGTAATACTTGTGAGTGCGTTCCAAGGAACATTGAGTTGTAATTGTTGTGGGAATCACAACTTCAGTTTGTTAAGACGTCTGTATTTGAAAATCCCTGCTAAAATGGTATTTTTGGTCCCACAAACCACACAGAGACGTGCACAGAAACCAAACATCAAAGAATCACAGAAGTATTTTTTTGTTTCTGGGTGCTGCTACAGCCTCAGAAGTAAGAGGGGAATTGAAAGGGAGAAGGGAATCTTTAAATGGCTTTAAAAAAAATAATCCTCGCTCTAAGATTTCTGCTGCCGAATTGCATCACAGACTAATTCCTTGCAGCTGAGCTGCAAACCTCTGTGAAAATAGGGGTTTACAGTGGAAACACTGACTAACTATAGCTATGCAGTCCCATGAATAATGACGCTCTAATTATGCCGTATGATTTACCAAGACCTGGCTTCTGTATGGCTGACGAGCTGGTTGCTGGTTTGGGGAGCAAGGTCTTTTTCTCTTGACTGTGGTTTGCTTCCTTTTGGTCGTGTTATGTTGGCACATACTTTTTGAAATGCTTTTCTCTGAAGGGAGCTGGGCAGACAGCTATGATTAAGTATGAAATGATTGGGTGAGCTGTTTGTCAAAGTTATAAATAGGATACCACACAAACCCAACACTAATCTCGCTGAAAGACAGATACTGGCAACATTCCTTAGTCATCTGTTCCTGACGCTCAGGCGAGAACAGCTACACTTCCATTAAGTTTTCAAACAGAAGTTGCCTAAAATAAATTTCTCTGGTAAAATTTTGGGCATATGCACTGTGAGATCTAGCAAGGTGTTGGAGTTCTAGATGTTCATCCCGGTTTAAACCTGGGTCACCCCTCTTTGTGGGGCTGGCAGGTGATGGTTTGACTCCCGTGGAAACAGGGATCTGTTCATCAAATGGTTGTGGCGAGAGCAGACCAGTGCCCTCATCTCCTCGTACCACCAGGTTAATTTTAAGGGTGGAAGAGGAGCTCTTTTATAGATACCCGTTGCATCTTTGAATTTATAGGCAGCTTCCTGTAATCTGCTTTTTTGGAAGATCAGATGGAGGCATAAAAAGAAGAGCGATGGCACAGGTTTCACCTACGTGCTTCTGCGACCAGAAGTGAAAGGCAGCATATTGAATTCCTTCTGCTGCAGATCTCTCGCACGCGGTGGCCAGAGGCTTCGGCAGGCTCCAGCCTTGATGCTGGGACTCGTCTAAATTCTGCATCAGCATGATTTTTTTTTTTTTGTCAAACTGGAAGTCTGCAATTTCATGTTCCCACAAGATGACCCCATACTTGCCGTTTCCTTTCATGGTGGGCTCAAATTGTAGGAAAGGACTCCCCAGTTGTTCAGCGCCGTTGCTGCCGGCCAAAATGGTCTTGAGACAAATAAAGCAAAGCAGGAGTTGAAGAAGAAGAACCAAGTATTTCTAGGGCAGACAAAAGCTTCAAGTTGCAAAATTAAAAAGCCCACGGCAACCAGAACTTGCCCTTCCAATCCTGCACCTTCCCACATCCCTGCCAACGCATACAGCAAAGAGTTTTAGAGGAGGTATAAGCACTTCTAATTTATGGCACAAGCCAACAGCTCCGCGTAGGTAAAGTCTCATTGTTTTTTACAAGGATTTTAAAAGGGATGATCTTGAATTGATGGGGTTCAGACAATTCATTACATGCTTTTTTTTTTATTTTTACTTCTGAAAATTCTACATACAATTATGGAATTTAACATTAATAAGTGTCATTACCCTAATTTCTTAAATTTTGAGGCACAGACATTTTGGTTTTGCGAACTCTCCGAATCACATCCACATCCAAGAACTAACTTTGTTTAATAACTATTTAAAGACAAGGATTTTTTGCAAACTCAGGAGTCATTTCCATTCTTACCAGCAGACAGAGCGGTTGAGGTTTTTTGGTTAGCTTATTTTCCCTTGGGAGATTTTTGTTGCTAGAAGGCAAGATCCTTCTTGGACCCACACATCCTCCTCCAGGAAGGGAACGAGCCATGCCCACGCTCCTCAGTGCTACCTACAGCGTCTGTAGCTGGCCTCACGGGAGGAGGCATCGTGTGGTCCTCACTTGGGCAAGCTAACAACCAGGAGTGAGGCTCATCAGGGTGGGCAACCACTTGTGCATCGTGTCCAACCGCCTCCTTCAGTGCAATGCATCCTGCTCGTCACAGCAGCCTGCCAGGGCGGCAGAGGGGTGAGAAATAGGGGGTGCCTCGCAGGAGCCCCTTGTTGAGCATGTGCCTGAAACCCAGAAAAATGACTTTCAGGTTCACACCGGCATCTACTGCCCGAGCAGCTCTGCTGGGGCTAGAAGGGAATGTTCTCTCAGTGCTGACTTGTCCATGAGGTGTTAATCCAGGTTTGTTCTTTGCACTGAAATGATTGGGACCTGCCA
>NW_009713295.1:19061-19864 GCF_000703405.1 Apaloderma vittatum | reverse complement strand
GAATGTGGTTTGTCCCTGCCATGAGCACTCCCCTTTCTTGAGCGGTGATCTTAACGAGTTTCCTGAAGCTCCTTATTCTCTTTATCCCAAAAGAGCCCAAAGTGCAGTATCAACATTTTCCTTGCAGGGCTTCAGCCAGGGGGACTGGAAAATCTTTTGGGTTTTGACCAAACCTTTCCTCAAGTTCCTGCCATGGATTATATGAATTACGGCTCCCAAGTTATTTGGGTTTGGAGGGGGGGGGGGGGGGGGTGTGTTGAGTTTTGGTTTTGTTTTTAAATGGAGAATAAGCCAAAAGTTCACCTCTTAAACCTCTCGGTGGGAACTGCATCTTTAATCCTTAGTTTACTACCAAGGTTCCCTTTCCAGTCCAATCCTTCTGGCAGCAAGGGGCTAGGGCACGGGGAAGAGCTGACAGTTTCTTCAGTAGGCATTTTTCTGAGAAGAAATTGGAAAAATGTTCTACTTAATGAATTGCTTAGCCTCTTATGTAATCACATATTTATGTTTCTGTGAAGCCCCCGACGAAGCTGCATCTGATAAGAGTGATAGATTTCCAGTTTGATCTTATTTTAGATTGCAGCAAACTGAGGATAAAAAGACTCTTTGTTCCAGGAAGAAGAAGAAAGAAAAAAAGAACCAAAACATCTGGTGAGAAGCTGATGTGCTCAGGACAACTCTGAAAGAGGTTGTTAGTAATAGATTATGACAGACAACTTCAATACGTCCCCGCAAGTGTTCTCTGAAGAGACAAGATAATTCTTGCCTTGTCCAAGAATCTTTTTCAGAGTTTTCTGGTTTTT
>NW_009713295.1:1835-19043 GCF_000703405.1 Apaloderma vittatum | reverse complement strand
CTCCCTGTGTGTTGCTCCAGAAAACACACTCCAGTTCTTGCAACTAGTCTAGTCTCAGCTGAAGGCTTCTTTCAAGATTGGTTCATTTGGAGAATGCTAAATGTAGAGCATGTCCTGGCTCACCTTTGAAGCTTTTCAAAATGGATCATCTCCTTTCCTGGAGCAGAGACCTGCTCAGGAGCTCCTCAGTTGGTGGGTCCAGTGCCCAGAAGAGGATTTGAGGAGCCTTGGGTTTTGGTGTGTTCAGTCAGTTCTGCTAGATAGATGTCCTTCGTTGCTTGTGGTGTGTGTGGATTTACAAACCACTGGGAAAAAAAAAAGATATTTTCTACTGCAAATTATAAAGGGTTCTCTACTTTCTCCTAAACACAGGCTTAGATCATTACATCCCTGTGCTGATTCCTGTGTGACCACAGCTCGGAGGCAGGGTCAGTGTGAGGCCCCTGGAGCTAAGGGCAGATCCCGGTCCTGAGTGAGAACCTGGGGAGCAGAGGGATGGGAAGGGGTGTTCTGTTTCGTTCAGAAAGACACTCCCAAAACCCAAAGGAGCAATGCGTGGGTGAAGCGCTTTCATGCAGATCTTTTCAGTAAGAATCAAGTCTGTTGTCAGCGTTTGTGACATTTTCTCTGTTCCCTTCCTTTGGGCAGTTTGCCACCGTAACACACACAGATGACAGTAGGATTTTCAGACTGTCATTTCTGAAGGCGTTTTTATCTACTCTGTACTTAGTACTTTTCCAGGTCATGGAGGTGGCTTTTTCTCCTCTGTTAATTAACTTTTTTTGTCTGTGTTTGCCTGCCTTATAAATTCCTCTGACATCAGGGTCTAGGATTAAACAGATACCCCACTTCCAGCGTGTGAGCATGACATTGAGCTGACAGCCTCGGAGCCTGTAGTATTTTGACGTGCAAACAGAGAGAATACAGAAGAAATTCCCATTCAGCCTCCTGCCAGGCTCCCAACTTGAACTCCCAAAGCCCTCCCACCTGTCAGTGATTCTGTGCTGTGAGGATGCCACTTGTGATCTTTCTCAGAAATACCTGTATCTATTCACTGTGTCGGGGTTTCACCGTAATGCAGTTACAGATCAGCGTGAACCTGGTAGGGAGCCAACTCCATGCAGTAGCCAGCTTAAGTTGTCTTACTTGGTTAACAGTGTTTTGATAGTTTATTAAATCCTGCTAGGAGTGGGAAGGTAAGGAGTGGAAAGAGCAGATCTTATGGATTATCTGCTCTTGGTTGTTCACTTGTGTTGGTATAATCCTTGTCGGAATGATGGGCTGTGGGAACGAGCGTTTAATGTTTTGCTATTGTCTCGTCTTGAACATGTGCATTGCTTTAACAGAATAACCATGTTCTCTAGCTATTTCTTCCAGCTTGCTGTTTTTATCACTGATGTGGAACGCAGTGCTTGTTTTCTTTATCTGGAACGAAAACATTAGTTCATCTCAGATAGCACAAACTATTTGATCAGCCGTCAGATGGAAAGGCATTATAAAAGCTGCTGACAGGGGACAAATTCAGACCTGTGGCGTGTAGCTAGAAAAGACTTCACGTCTTTGTTATCAGTCCCTCGAGATACCCAGCTACTCTCTCAGCAGTGGCAAAGAGAAATAGGAGGTGGTTGTGCCAGAGCTCCCCATCTGGCTCATCCAACATGCCCACTGAGTCCATGGCAGGGCTGGTTGCCAGCTACACCCTGCCACCTCTTGCTTCTTATCCTGAGGGTGCTTCTTGGAATCAGAAGTGCAGGAAAATCATGACTTCACATGAGCATAGCCCTTCCTCATGGCCACGTGTTGCAGCTGTTTCGTGGCCAGCCCGTAGCCCTGCCCCATCACACATATCCTCAACCTGTGGTGTCGTTAAGACCGGGGAGAACGTGACTGAGTGCGTTTTGATGAAAGTGGGCAGGTTTGCTTAATATTCAGGAGTGCCATGGCTCCCCTGACATTATGTGCAAGCCGAAGCCAAAAAAAAAGATGATACTCTTAATACATCATCAAAAAATAGAAGATACTCTGTTTTGCCGACAGCTGACTGCAAATCAAAAGAAGCAGGCTGCACAGCACTTCGCTAACACCTGCCTTGGCAATATGGGAAAATTCCTGATCTGCACTCTCCTTAATAGAGCAGTCTGGTAGCTGGTTCAGTTTGACGTGAGCAGCTACTGTGAGAGACCAGACACCTTAAACAAATATTATGGGCCATAGGTGTCTGGAAGCAGCTTGCCAGCTGACTGAGAATGAAAAGGGCATGAAGAGCTCTTCCTAGGGCGGTCAGCCAGGACTGTCTCCTAGTCCAAATGTTTTCTGGGTACCGCTGTTTCCTCCAGGCGTTATCTGTGACAAGACTGGGTTTCCAGGTAGCATCGGGGGACTAGTGCTAGAGGCTGTACTGTCATTTATCAGATGTGTTAAATCACATTCTCTTTAGATATATCTTTCAAGAGAGATGGGGACAGGGACACCTGAAGCAGGAAAAGCTCAGAAGCATAAGGAAGGGGGATTTGCTTTCATTGCACTACCTCTTTGCAAGGTAATTTTAACATCTGTAGCACCTCCAAGCTCATTTTGCATCACTCTGATGTGGCTAAAAAATAAAAATTAAAAAAAAGGGCTGAATTACACTGTTTTGTCCCCAGTTCCTGGCTGTGATGCTCATTAGCCTAGATGGGATTTAGGTGGGAAGAGGGAGAGGCCAGCAGACAGTGGTGCCTGCCAGGGACAGTAGGCAGCATCAGGAAGAAATTCTTCATGGAAAGCGTGGTCAGACACTGGAACAGGCTGCCTAGGGAGGTGGTTGAGTCGCCATCCCTGGATGTGTTCAGGTGTCGCTTAGATGTGGTGTTGGGTGAGATGGTTTAGGGGTGACCTTGTAGTGTAGGGTCAATGGTTGGACTCGATGATCCCAAGGGTCTTTTCCAACCTGAATTGTTCTATGATTCTATGTCCTATGATTCTATGAAAGGTCTGGAGCTCCCCAGGTGCTTTTCATGCTCCTGGGATGTGTCCTGTTGTCCCTGCCGTGCCTGGCAGAAGAGTCTCAGCACTGCAGGATTGTCTGAGACATGTCCACCCAAAAGCCCTCGAGGAGGAGTTTGAGCTGTAGGTGTCCTGACGGGGGGAGCTGGACTGAGGCAGCTGGGGGTCAGTTTTGGTCTAGGAGCCAAACGTGAGTTTTTGGAACAGTCTGCAGAGTAAATGGAAGGAAGATTACAAATACGAAGGAAGAAGCATGATGGATTTATCACAGCCTGAAGTAAATTAACCTCTGGGAGGGAAGATTTTGTAATAATTTGCATTTAGATACTCCAGCACATTCAAATAACCCTAAACCTTGTGCATACTTTGTAATGGATTCAGTCTCCAGTATCCACCAAGAGGGATAGAAATAGCACTATTTATGTGGTTAAAGGAGCCAGGAACTCTTCTCTATTGCATTTTACACTCCAGGACCACTCGTCTCTCCAGTATTTCAGCTACGGAGTCCGTGATGGTTTAAAACACATCAGTGGTGAACAGGTAGAGAGCTTTTCTGAACTTGGTTACCTGCCCTGGTGTGTTACTCCACCTGTCAGGCAGGTCCACGGCCGAGGGGAGCCTGCGGGGACTGGGGCAGGGAGGTCTGGAGCACACTAGGGAGGAAGTGGGGACCTGAGCCCTGTCTTAGATCATGTCAGTGGTGGCTGCAGGCAGGGCTGTTGCCCCTGTGGGGACCCTGCCACAAAGCAGCCTGGCTCTGCCGCCGAGGGGAAAATCATTGAGTGATTTAATATTCAGCACTCTGAAACGCAGTAATGAATTTGATAGCCAAAATGATCTGCGATCCCGGCCAGCTGAGAGGGTGTTTGAAGGTCGACCCAAGCCCATAGCCAGGCAGTGTGATATTTTCTTGTCACCAGCCTCCTGCCTCGTCCTTTCCACTCCAAGGCAGTTAATCATAAATGAAATATTTG
Organism: Apaloderma vittatum; assembly: GCF_000703405.1. Classification (NCBI taxonomy): domain Eukaryota; kingdom Metazoa; phylum Chordata; class Aves; order Trogoniformes; family Trogonidae; genus Apaloderma; species Apaloderma vittatum. The sequence goes on along the minus strand of NW_009713295.1, from coordinate 15,084 downwards.
TTCAATGCTGTTTTCATGCATGCTCTACCCTCTCTGTTTCCAAGAGACCGTGAAGTTGGTGAGTTACATCCCATCTCAACTTCAGCTGCCTTTGCTGGAGAGCCAGCTCTTCCAGGGACGCCCAGACTGAACCATGTCTTTTGGCTGCCGAAGGCTTGGGCAACCCGATAGTTTTCTGAAGAGAAGCCGAGCGTCCCCAAGTGCGTCTTCTCTTACTGACAAACGTGTCTTAAATCCACGTGCTTAGGGCAGCGCCGAGCTGGCATTAGCTGAGCCACTGAATGTAGCCCGGGCACCTCCGTGCTCTGCTGCCAGACCCACTGAGCTGAGGGTTTGCAAGTCAAGGGCTGGGGAGAGATGTCTGGATTTTGGTTACAGCCTCTTATGGGATGGTTTAATTCTCTTTGGGCCTGACCCACTGTTGACCTGAGTCTCTGGGAGTGTATGCATTACCTTCGAGGAGATTTGGAGCAGCCCTCTGCTCGCTGCCGGTTTGACTTGTGCAGGTGCTCACTTGCTTTCTGTAAAGCTCTTCCAGGGACGAGGAGCGTGGTCTCTCGAGCAAGTGGTTCATGACGTGTCAGCTGTATAAGAAGGGAAATTTCTTTGACGCAGCAGCGGAGAGGAGAACGCATGCTATATCTTGCAGATTCACTCCTCGTAAAACACCTCTAGCTCTCCGTGGATATCTCTGCAGATAATCTCCTGCCAAGCGAACCCAGAGATATTTATAGCGCAATGACATAACGTGAAGTTAGCAAATAAATGAACTTTGAAATATAAGGAGGGTAAAAATAGGGTCTAGAGTGCGTTTGTGTTGGAGTCAATAAGAAAAGGTTAAATAATAATCTTGCATGTTTCCACGGTGAGTCGGGTTAAGAAGCAAAGAAAGCAAAGTGTTTTCATCATGCTGTAAGACTAATTTTTGTGCGAATTCAAACTCAGGTTTGAATTACAAAGATAAACGATGAGAACTTTGCTTCCCACTGTGATAAAGTGCTGTGGTGCTGAGCACCATACAAATGCCTGCAGAAAGCTAAAATAAATGCCACTTCAAAAGGGATTGAAGCTTACTCTGAGTTCAAGCGTTAGAAAAGCTCCGTAGTTCGCAAAGTGGTATGAAATGGAGCAATTTTAGCTACGGGTGCAACTTTTCCTTTGCTTTCCGTCTTTTTCCCCCGTGTCTTCCCCGCTCTGTTGCGTGGTGCCGGCTGGCTGGAGTTCTCCGAAGCTCTGCTCGCATAGCGAGGTGTTGGACCGCTGCCGTCCTGCCGAAACACGCTCTCCGCTTTGCCCGAGGTGAGAGCGTGGAGGTTTTTGTCTGGTCATGTCAGGGTTTAATTAGCGCTCCTCACACTTCTGCTGCTCCTCAAGGTTCCTCAGGGAGCTCGGAGGCTCTTCCTCCCTGTCCATCTTCCTCCTCAGGGCAGGCCCTGCTCTTCCCTGGAGGCAATACCCACATTTTCCCCCTTTATTTTGTTTTCAAAGCTGCCCAACCAGCAGCCTTGATGAGCATGTAGGTGTCTCCTTGCTGGGGTGACCACAGCTGCTCCCCTTGGTTTTAGGCAGGTCTCCTGAAGGGGTAGGAGACCCTTGCACAGCTGGACTCTGCTTACTGGCAGCAGGAGATGGAGTTCCCCAAATGGCTGTTCCTACTGCTTTGTCTTGATTTACCAAAACCAGGGAATTTGTGTGTGGCTTAGGCTGAACCTGCAAGCCCCAGTGGGTAACAGCACGTGGAGAATTAACAGGAGGGCACTTGGGTTTGAGTGCTATTGAGTGCAAGGACCTGCAGGACCAGGACCTCATCTGCAAAATTCATCAGCGACTGCGCCGGTGGTGGTAATGGCAGACTTTGAGAACTGTTGGGATCTCTTGGGATCCATTTCTCTGTTTATAGGCCTTTCAGAGAGGCCGGGCACTGAAAAAGCCTCGCTTTGTCCTAAGGCAGCATGGAAGGGTGCATACTGCAGTAAAACAACTATCAACACAGCTCCGACTCTTATCAGAAATCCTGTGGCAGCAGAAATCAGGTGGAAGAGGCTGGACAAGAAGAAAGTTTTTAATGTGACGAGAAACAAAGCTGTGACTTGTCAAAAAATTACAGCTCCCCTTTTCTGCCTGTCTGTCACACGTCAGCAATCCTCGTGATGACTTACGTGCACGAATGCAGCTTTACAGAAGTCAGCTCAGGGAATGATCGCAAAAACCTAGTTTGCAAAGGAAGGGAAGGCTTAGGCAAGCACTGTAACTGACGTTGCATTCGGTGTATGGCAAACATTGAGCCACATGAATTTACTTTTGACTCTTAGATTTTGTATCTCAGCAAGTTGCTGCTTCTCCCATTGCTTTGTTGGTGCCAGCCTGGCGATGGGAGTTCTTCTCCCGCCGAAGCTGGTGAGCGGCAGTTCCCATCACACCGGCAGGAAGGCTGCACCGTCGGTGCAGATGCACGTGAAAATCTGTTTTCCAAGAGCAGGCTCCCCCCAGTGCCTCGCAGAGGTTGCTTCAGAGCCGTCTGTGAGCAGGGACACGAGTGCCAGCAAAATGCAAACTCATCCTGAATTGCTTCTGCCTAAAATACATTGACAGAGGAGCTCTCCTGTCAGAATTGCTCTTAGTCAGGCTACGAATGACGTGGCATTCACAAGGGTAGGATGCATGTTGCAAAGCACCCGTTTGCCAAGGGCTCTGTGCTGGAAATAGCGAAGGACTTGAATGGGAAGCTCCAGAGGAGTGTGCAGGTTCAGGGTTTGAAGCTGTTGAGACACACAAGATAAAACACGATATTAAATAGACGTTTCAGCCTAGCTATGACGTTAAGACAGCAGCCCTGTAAACCTGCCAGCAAAATCATTGGCAATCCTAATCAAATTACGTTAAACATGCTAACATCTTTGTAATCGGTTTATCTCAGTGCATGCTTTGAACAAGGTTGGAGTTTTTTTAATTCTGAAAAAAAAAAAAAACCCAGACGTTTTATTTCATTCAAATGAATTCTTATTGCTGGGTCAGGAGAAGCATAGGGTGTGTTTGCAGGTGTATATGTCTTTGTTTGTAAGGACTCAGAAGAACTCAAGCAATTATTTTTAAAATGTTGCTGACTCTGCCTGCACCAACGCTTGCTTCTCCACAATAAAGAGATTGCAGAGGGCAGGAGGAGCTCCCATGCTGGAGAATTTTTCAGTTTATCTGCCATGTCCTCTTACCTTTCCTGTCCTTCCCTGTAGCAAAGGGTATATTTAATCAGTGATTGTCATAGCAACTCTTTTTTGGGTGGTCTTGTCTCTTTCTGGGAGATAAATTTCTCGTTGAAAAAGTAGTAAACGGGCAGATTTCAAAATGTACAGAAGAGTGTTAGTCACCCAAATTCCACTGGCATTTAGCACACGTCTGCCTTTTGAAAACGTCTCACTAGTCTCCTCTCTCTGGTTATGGAAATGCCTTCTTGGGAGAGGTTTTGGGGAGGTGATGGTTTGGGAGGGAGGGAAGCATATTGGAGTTGTGTTTTTTTCTTGACAAATTGATCCCAAACAGTTGTTTTAATATACGTCTTCAGCCTAACGAGGACGACTAGTATGTCATTTAGTCAGAGACTTCCATCTGGGAATCTAGGCAGGGCTAGATTCCAGGGCAAGCTTTGTGCAGGAGGCACTTGTATTTCACTTTTCCTTGCCCCGTGTATTAGTTTTATCTCTTTTTTCCCTCACAGTCAACAGTGAGAAAATGTGAACCTGCATTCACATTAACCGCTCTGCTAATGCAGGATAACTCAGGTTAGGGGGTGAACACATAAAGCCTGATGCAGATCCAGATTCCTAGGATGCTGGAATATTTTTATGCTGTGGTTGACTGAAGAAAATCCTTCCTTTTCGAGACTGATCCTTCAACTACATTTTCTCTTATTTTAGGGGAGCACCTGCGAATCTGCCCGCAAGGCTACACCTGCTGCACCAGCGAGATGGAGGAGAACTTCGCCAACAAAAGCCGAAGCGAATTTGAAGCCATGATGAAAGAGACCGGTCGCTTGGTGCAGGTGACCCTGACAGCGCAGCACAGAAGCTTTGACAGTAAGTAAAGCCTGCTCGGTTCCTTCTGCTCAGGATCCAGCCACTGGTTAACCTCCAAAGCTCTGTTTGAACCGGGGATTCATGTTGACATGCCTTCCTCTGCATCTTGCTCAACAGTTTGGGTGAAATGTTGACCTTCGATAGAAATTGCAGTGTTTTTTGCTAGACCTAGTAAGAACTCCATTTCGGTGAAGCCGTTTGAAGGAGGCTGACGGGCTCTCGTACCAACAAATTGTGTACCTTGGCACCGGTGAGGTTTTTACAAGCATGACGCAACCGAGTCGTGCCACAGCAGCGTAACATTTGGGGTAGTGGCGTGAAACTTGGCGCTGCGCCTTGAGCTGTAAATGGAAGAATATGGTAGAGGGAACTGGACAGCCCTCGGTAGGTGGGGAGGGTTGAAGGAGGCATGGATTTTTCTTGTTTTTTTCAATATAGATTGCAAATGAAGAAGAGGTTGGTTCGCGTTAGGCGCTTATTACTTTCAGCTTCATCCAAGCATGAGAAAGTGGTGTACAGCAGTGAAGGTCTGTGGTGCATAAGATGTTGTGGGCAAGCATATTCTTCAAAGTACAGTAACCCTCCTGACGTGCTAAGCAAAGGCTAAGGATGGCTCTTCTGCTTTTGTTGTTCCCTGAGGAGTCTGTTTTGCAGTGCACAGTGAGCCTCAAGGTCTGAAGGCCACTGGAAATAAATGGTTTATTGGCAAAATTGAGATGACCTATGATTCAGAAACTGTGTCCATTATCAGATTTTGAAGAAGGTCAGACGTTTAGAATCACGGTCCCCCTAACTTTATCAGCAGTCATCATATGGACTTATCGTGAAAAGGGGTTGGGGAAAGAAGCTATAATAGCCAGAAAGATGGAACGGGAAATTTCAAGCAGTAAATAATAGATCTAAAGAAATAAGCCTGACCTTCAGGGATCTGATAACCAGGATTAAGTGCTTTTACACTAAATAGAAAGAAAAGGCAGTGCATCGCTGCAAAAAAGCATTGTAACTGGGTGGCCAAGGTTGACCACAGCGAAGGCACTCTTTTAAAGGCTCAAAATTAATTGATTTTCAGCTGCCTTAAAAAAGCGACGAGGATTTTCTGAGGAGCCTTACAATGGTGGTTGCTCAGACTAATGTCTGAAGGGGACCCGACGTACCTCCCGCTGAGCACAACTTCTAACTTCTGAAATCCAGCACTTCGCGGGGGTTAACAGAAAACATCCACCAGCCTAGGCACCCTCTCCGTCCACTGCCTATCGCAGCCTTGGCTGGTGTATCTGCTCTTTATTTTTGCCACAGACGCTCAGAAGAGCATAGCTCTACATCTGTCATGTAAGAGAGCACAAAATTTGATGGAAGCTCTTAAGATTATGCTGATGGGCAGAAATTGCTGAGTGAAGAAATGGTATGTATAAGTATGAGTGTGATGTTCGGGTGGATTAATGATAATAACAGCAATAAGAATAATAGCTAGCAAAGCCAAGAGTATGAAAGGAGAATGCTTGTGTTGAGAGGCCAATTAGTGCTGTAAGGGCTTTCCTTTTTGGTTTTTTCCCCTCTTCTTTCTTTTTTTCCCTAGCATTTTATGAAACTAGAGCTTTATTTCTGTGGTGCATACACAAGTTACTTTTGAACATCAGAAGAAGTAAGTGTTCAATAACCCAAGTACTACTTTAACAGACCGTAATGCACAGATTGTTGGTGTGTTGCAGTGGGGATAACCTCACTTTTGAGCCCACAAGGCCAAGACGATGTCTTCTGCTCCCATTACTACATTTTTTCGATTTGCTTAACTACGCTTGCAATCAATACAGAGTTTATAATTGATGCAAGACATGATTTTTTTAAAAAAATCATCATACTGTGTCTGAGTTTCAAGACTGACTTTGCCTATAGGCAAGAATTTTTAGTTTTTCTTGAGTTTCTGCATAGATGGTCTAAAATTGTGGGACTTCTGGTGGTGGGGCAATGGAATCCCCTCGGCTCCTGAAAGAATGCCACAGAAACTGCTTTGTCTTCCAGTTAAAGTTATTAATCTCACAGTTAACAAGACTTTTTATGGGTAGGGCTCTTCAATAAAAGAGGTTTTTTAATGTCAGATTGATGAGTTTAGTGTTTCCGGAGCCGGATGCCTGGTTTTGCTGGGTTTCCTTAGCAGCAGCTTCAAGTGCAGGTTTGGGAGCTGCAGAGGTATTGATTCACAGCTCATCTTTGAGTTAGCGATTCTCTTTGGCCTTAGGAGGACATAGTGGGAGAGGCTCTACTGCATGGGGATGTCCAACCCTTTCTCATAGTATTTGAAGCCTGGAGATCAGATTATTCATATATTCTCTGCTAGCAGGTGTGGCACATTAATTTTAGGCCTGGAGCTGTCTTTTTTTAGATTCATCACAGCAAATCTTGCTTCTGTAATCTCACCGCTGATCATGGCTATCGTCTCTACTTGTAAATTGCCCCGAAGCTCCAGCTAGAAAATAGCAAGGCTGCAGCAATCTGCCTCTGAAGTAATATTCTCCTTGCTAGTGTTCAACATTTCACTTTGGAGAATAATTCATCCTTGCAGGTTGTGGTCTGTAAAGCTTTAAATTGTCAGAGCGTGTCTACTCTGAGCTTCAGCTTTGTCCCATGGCAAGGAGTTATAATCTGTTGTTTCAGTCCCACACGGCTGCTTTTTCGGGCAAACACTTTTTGGCCAAGAGCAGAATGTCCTTTAGCTGATACAAAATAATTTTAGAGAAAATACACATGTGAAATACAGATGACATACGAGAGGTATAGCCATATATTCAAAAGTGCTATGTGTGGAATGGGATCCTGTGGTCTGAATGCTCTGTCTGCGTAGCAGAGGACACGTGCCTTCTGGAGTGCTCTTCCTCTGGGATCTGCTAGGGCTAAATTTAAAGTTTAACAGACTACAGTGTTGCTTAGCTGCTTACTAGTGCATATGTTGTTTTGCTTTAGTCTCTGTAGTTAGCCGGATTTGGGGGCATCAGGTTCGAGCTACACGTGTGTTCATTGGCTTGCTGTTGACCTTTTAGCTGGAAAGGTAGTATTTTGCTCTGCAACTGATTTGGTTTCGTTTTTAAAAGGGGGAAAAAAAACCACCACAGACTGTGAGTGATGGGAGCACATGCTTCTAGTAGGCTGGACTTGATCTCAAGAGGTCTTTTCCAGCCTTAATAATTCTGCAATTCTGTGATAAGTCCATATTAGGGAGGTCATTGAGGTCAGAGTAGCAGTATTTCATTAGCAGAGTTACCCACACCACTTCTTTGTTAATTCTGATGTCTCAGGGCTCTTGGTCATGCAGGGAGGGGAATGTATTTACCTGGGTGCACAGCCTGTGGCAGGGACCTGCTGGAGACTGCTAGGTTGGTTTTGGTCAGAGTTTACTTGCCTGGAAAATTGCACATAGCCCATACTTTAAAAAAAAGAATGTGAATAATAAAAGTGAAAACAAGATAGGGAATCTTGGAGGGAGCTGAGACTGATGCTAAATACTCTTTCAAAGATGCTACCAACATTCTATGTGCCTCAGAGATTTTAATTGCAGAATGTGCTTGTTTTCGAACTAGCACCATCTCAGCGGATGGGAATTTTTTGATATTTGTTGTTATAAAATGAAAGACTTTGACGAGGAACTTTGTTCAGGCAGATGGTTTCAAGGGACCGGCGAGAGCTGCCTGTTGCCCCCTCTGCCGGCTGCAGATCAGGACTTAGCCAGCAAAGTGCTTTGGTCCTTCAGCTGTGCTGAGAGCAAGTTATAAACACTGGGGCAGGTTTGGGGGAGATCCCGTGGGAAAATGAGCTACGTCGTTTTGGGGTGGTTTTTTTGCAGATCGCACAACTGCGTGTCAGCGTTGCGCAAGGTCGTGAGACTTTCAAGCTCCTGTCCTTCCCAATGAAACATGTGCCTCCATCACCTGTTCGAGAGGTGGTCTTGGAAAAACCTCTTGGACCTTGAAGGAAAGGCCAGAGGAGGGGTTTGTAATGCCCGAGATGGCAGGAGGGGGAGAGGGGATGGAGGGAGGGAGCAAGAGCCAGCGGTGCTTAGAGTGACCGTGAGGGGCTGCAAGCGACAAGGTTGGTTTTCTGGTCTTGACGAAGCTCACTTGTTGGGAATCTGATCCTTGCCTGTCTCCCTCGCTTCTCCCTTTCACTCCCGCTTAAATAGCTGTTTAATTCTGCAGTGCTGTGCCGATCTTCCCTTCCCAGTCATTTTGGTGCACTTAGCGCGCGCTCCCTGTGTGACTGCTGGCCTTTAGCTGCGAACCAGGAAACCTGTCCTTTCAGAATCGTTTCACGTTTTCAGGAAATAACAACAAGGGGAACTAAAAATCTTGGCTTTTGTTCCACGCGGCACAGTCTGAAAACGCTTGTATTGGTTCTCGTAAAATCTAGGGGGGGGGTTAAGCTGCAGCAATGAAATGCAGATTAAAAAATATGTATTTTATAGGTGGCTGCTCATTGGAAAGCTGATGTTATGTAAAAGCTTTCATAATGTCCAGTGTTGGTAGTTGGAGACTGCATATGCTAAAACACAGACCATGCAAATAATTAGCATTATTTGAGAGTTGGTTTCAGACAGTTACATATTTCTTAGGAAGATGAATCATTTTTTAAAATGTTACAAGATGGAGAACATCCTAGAAGCTGTTACACCCTGACTGGTTAAAATTATAGAGATTTCTAAAGGCTTCTTGTTTAAAATTCAACCAAATGTGCCTTTGTCACAGCAACTGACTTATTTAACCCACAATACCTAAGTCTTCAGCCCCTGAAATGACTGTTTGGGGAGAGAGGCATATATACATATTTACACATATCGTGCATGCTTAAGGCAGGTGATCAGGAGGCTGTGGAAATAAGCCCAGCACACAGAACTCCGTCCTGCTCCACGGACTTTAAACCTGGGCTGCGAAATCCAGACCTGAATCTGAATTTTGAAGGTATTTTCTCAGTTGATGGTAACATGAACAAGCTCTGCCAGCCTGGAATTTGAAGGTATCCAAACTTGGCAGCCCACACACCAAAAGATGCATGACTACTCCGTGCAGAAAATCATAGAATGTCTTAGGTTGGAAGGGACCTTAGATATCATCTAATCCAACCTCACAGCCATGGGTGGGGATGCCCTTAACCCGCCCAGGTTGCTTGAGGCCTCATCCAACCCTTGAACATCTTGAACATCTCCAGGGAGGGGACAGCCACAGCCTCTCTGGACAATCTATTCCAAAGTCTCGCCACCCTCATACTGAAAAATTTCTTCCTAAGGTCCAATCTAAATCTGTTCTCCTTCAACTTAAACCCATTTCCCCTTGTCCTATTGCAGAACACTCTTGTAAAAAGTCCCTCTCCAGCCTTCCTGTAGGTTCCCTTCAGGTATTGGAAGGCAGTTGTAAGGTTCCCTCAGAGTCTTCTCCAAGACAAGAATGAGACAAGACCGAAGCAATGATTATTTGGGCCACCAGCACCACGTTGCCTGTTGTCCCAACACAACCTCCAGCGTTCTGCTGCCACCGCTCTCGGCTCTCGGTGTTTCGTGGAGGCACCGCTTGGTGTGGTGAGGTGCCCTCTGCAAGATAACTGTGTTTATGCAGAAACAGGAAAGGAATCTTTCAGTTGCTGGTTGTGCCTCAAAGTATGGAAATGCTGCTGTGTTTCGAAATAAATCTCTTTGAAAGGTTGTAGAGAGGAGAACTCCTGGAGTCAGCGGTGTCCCTCTGGTGGTCCCAGCCTGTGCTTGGGGAGCTGGCTGCCTCCTCGTGCCCCTGGCATCGGCTCTGCCTGCTCCCTAGGGCCAGGCATTTGAGCTTTAAATATATCGCTGTTGATTCAGAAGCCTCTAATTACCCCGGAACACGCTTCTTTTTTTTTTTGTCTTTTTTTTCTGTGGTAACTCCCCATGCTGGGACTCTGCCCCTGAAATTATGGTGTGTGGCCTCAGTTGGTGGCCTTGGCCATGGGCTCGGCTCTGCAGGAGAGGGCTCACCCTCAGGTCATCCCTGGGCAGATAGAAGCCAGCGGGGGGAAGGCATCCCTCTGGGTACTGGGTGGGGACATTAGGATGACTTCTCGGTGATCTTAAAGGTCTTTTCCGACATAAACGACTCTGACTCTGTGACTTCCACACCTCAGCTGGTGTTTGCCTTTCCAGACATCGGGCTTGCATTGGGTTTCTGCAGTGCCTGTGAACAGGCAGCTTTTCCAAACTGAAAAGTATAAAGAGACCTAAAACACTTCAGCCCCCAAACAAAACTCAGGCATGGTCAGGGGAACTGAGGAAGAGGGTGAAATTAAGGGGAGGAAGGCTTTTGAGATAAGCGGGAAGTTCAACACTCTGCAGTGAGATGACAAAGAAATAGGAGGAAAAGAATCCTGGAAGTCAGTTGCTTTTGTTAAATAAGTGTTTGCCACCTGCACTGTATTTCTCTGACAGGCTGGGGGTACTCTGCTCAGCAAAATTGTGCTACCCAAAGTAGCATTAGTTGTTTTGGGCCCTCTCCTGCATGGCGCTTGGGCCACATCGTTCAGAAAAAGCCCGGTTGTCCCTTAGCTTTGCCTCTGAGGTGCATTATCAAAAGAACTTGTTAGAGGAGCTATCAAAGAGGCTCCCCTGGAATTCCTTCCCTTAGGTTTGGTTTTGGGATGAGAAAGAAAGAGAGGGAGCAATCCTTTAACCTGGAAATAAAAAAGCAGGGTCCCAAGTGGATCCAAGGCAGAGAAACAAATTAGGGGGTTCCCATGAAGGCCTCCTTGGAAGGAAGGCGGCAAGCACCCACAGTCATCTCCTTCCTTGTTTCCCCCAAGGAACCACCTTAAGAAAACCCCAGCGCGAGGCAGGACTGATGCTAGTCTGGCTGTCACTCCCCCACACTCATGCTCGGCAGAAAGAAGATGCTTTCATGTGTGGTGCTGAGCATCTCGTTCGGTATTTATGGTTTCCTGGAATGGGGTGCGGTGTCTACCCAGGCGCATTCCTGGGCTCGGCAAGATTAATCCTGACAGGTCGCTGCCTCGGGGAGGTAAATGCTTAGGCTCACCTGTAACAGCTCCAGCACCTGGAGTTTTCTCTCCCCTTACAGCCGCTTCTCTTCACGTTTAATCTGCTAGGCTCCGTTGCGCGCCGCGGGGTATATCGCAATGTACGTGCAACACTTGGCTTAACAGATGGCCTAGGCACAACATTCTCTTCTATAGAAGGTAAAGAACAAAACAAGGCAGTGGCAGCGGCTGGGGTGAGAGCACTGCACTGAGGTGCCCCCTCCAAGGTCTTGCACACCCCGACAGATGAGCTGCTTCACCCCTGCAGAAGGCAGATTAGGTAGAAAAGGTAGATCGGGCATCTCGGTTTCAGCAGCTGTCACTATGTTTTGTCACACTCTCCAAAAAAGCTGCCTCCGAGTGCTCAGAGAACAGTGAAATGTGCATCTGCTTGGGGACATAATAGAAAACACCTGCTCTTCTGAGATACCGGATGACACAGGCATTTTTCGCAAGAAATTAGTGAAGTCCAGATAGTCATTTCAGAAGAAAATGTCAGCAGAGTTTATTTTAATATTCAGAAATCTATGCGCAAATCTCTTTGAAAGCCTCTGATTTCGCAGAGCGAGCAGCCAAGCAGCCCAACTTTTATTGCAAGCGTGGGGTGTTGCCTTCGGTGACTGCAGAGGCATGGATGGATGGAGGTCAGAGCAGTGAAACGGGAGATGAACAGCTGAGGGTTTTCTGTATGGCTCTGCAGAAGAGCCTGTGTCTTGAACCGGTTTGCGCTCAGCCATTTTCCAGCTGGTTTACTGGTTTCCGCATTAAGCACTTTTCACCCTCCAGCTCTACGATGCTTGCAGCTTCTCCTACGAGGAAGATCCTAGGATTTCCTGAGCTGCTCTTATTGCAAAGAAATGGAGGTGCTCTGAACCAGCTCTTGAGTTGGTAATTACCCCCCCTGCCCCGCTTGGCATTTGCAAAGAGTCACATCTCTGTTCCTAGCCAGGAGCTGTGGTAATTTGGGAGCATCAAGGGCCCCGGCAGCAGGATGCTGTCCCTGCTTACAGACTGGCGTGTGCAATGAGCTTGAAAATACGGTACTGAAATATGTGGCATGTCCTGACATAGGAGGTTATGTTCTTTTGAGTACTTCAAGATAGAAGCACTTTGTTCTCTCTCACCAGAAATGCTTGCAGAAAACTGTTGGTTCTGCTTTTTTAGTTACTGGCATTGAAGTAGCACATCCATAGAGCCAAGAAGCTTCTTGCTACTGTAATGCGCTGTAGGGCATCCTGCCTGTCTGAGACTCAGCCTGTGGTCTAAGGAATTTGTTTAAAAACAAACAAGCAAAAAACAGGTTTGAGTGAGCGAACTACGGAGGGAAGAGATGAGTGGAAGGCCATGTGATAGGTTTGTGCTATAAGTGGGAAAGGAGCTCAAGTGGCTTTGAGGTTAAGGTGCAGGAGGGCCAGAAGTCCCTCTAGTTCATAAAATGCTGTGATCCTCTTCTGGTAAGAAAGCAAAAGACATCATGTCAATCTATGTCGTTATCAACCAAGATTTTTCCATGCATTCCTTCTCAGCACTGGCTCTAAATGCTCCTTGCGTTGTTGGTACGAGTGTTGTTTTTTTTTGTCAAAGGCTCCTTCCAAAGCAGAAGTAATGATGAAAGTCATGAGGGAGGTCTGCAGACAACTGACGTAACTGGGGGCAAGGCTAAAACAGAGTTTATTGGTATCTGTCAACCTGTGTGATGAGGGGAGTCGGCTGATTTTCAAGGTGTAGCATGAGTAGCAGCAGTACTGGTGGGAGCTTGAAGATGCTCTGTGCCTATGAAAACTTGGCTGAGAATTGATCTATCAACAGAGACAGTCAAAGATCATCCCACTTTGCAGTAGAAAGAGGCTGAACGCCTTCGCTGAGGAACATTTCACCTTGGCGTTTGCTATGGCTGCTTAGGGATGCTTTACTTCTCCCTCCCTTCGGACCAACACAGCTGTGCATTCAAGAACACAGTTAATAGAGTGTAATATGTGCAGAGCTTTTTCCACTGCCTCATTTCCCGTCCGGACTATGTGTGTTGGGTTGGCCTGGCCAGATTTTGGCAGTGGGCAGGGGGAAGCTGCAGGGTGGCTTCTGCTAGAAGCTTCTCGAGTCTGATAGAGCCAATGCCAGCCGGCTCCAAAGAGGGACCC
>NW_009713295.1:0-1423 GCF_000703405.1 Apaloderma vittatum | reverse complement strand
CTGTGGGGGTGGATGCCGGAAGGGGGCAGTAGCCCGTGGGAAGCCCACACTGGAGCAGATTGCCGTTGGAGCCTGTAGCCCATGGAGGAGTGAATGCCCACGCTGGAGCAGGTTGGCTGGTGGGACTTTTGAGATGCTGCGGGGACTCACGCCGGAGCAGGTTTCCTGGAAGGACTGCACCTCAGACTCACAAGGGGTGGGCTGCCCCTCGTGGGGTGTCTCATGTTGGGCAGTTTGTGATGAATTGCCCTTTGTGGGACATCTCACGCCAGAGAAGAGAGCGTGAAGCTTGTCTCCCGTGAGAGGGACCCCACAATGGCCCTGGGGAAGAGTGAAGAGTTCTCCTCCAGAGTGAAGAAGCCGTGGAACCAACGTCAGATGAACTGACCATAAACCCCCTTCCCTGTCCCCCTGTGCCACTCAGTGGGAGGAGGGGGAGAAACTGGGATTGATGTTAAGCCCGGGAAGAAGAGAGGGACGAGGGAAGGTGGTCTGCTTTTAAGATCTTTTTGCTTTTTCTGATTTCTCACTACTGTCCTCTGATTTGTTCTCTTAATAAATGTAATTAATTTCCCCCAAATGGAGTCCGTTTTGCCCGGGATGGTAAATGCGAGCGATCTCCCTGTCCTTATCTCAAACCTTGAGCCCTTTAAAATATTTTCTTCCCCGGTCTAGCGGAGAAGGGGAGGTGAGAGAGCACTATGTCAGGGTATTTTGATTCTATTTCTTGTATTTTTGGAAATGAAATGGGTTAGAGGGAATTAAAACCCTGATTTTATGCAGCAGTTCATAGCTACTTCTGAAGAAATTGGGTAGGGTTAAGTCGTTCTCGTGAAACGGGCAGATTTGGCAGACACCAATGAGGTGAGTTCGTTTCACTGTAAAGAGAAATAGAAATCAGAAAACGCAGCTTCCACAGGACCTGATCCTGCAAAATGCGAGTCCAGCACCAGGTGCTTTGAGCACTAGGATACACTGTGAATTTTACTTCAGCAAGGTTGCCATCTTTACGAGCGGACATGTAAAAATGGTAGTTTCGTTGAAGGCCTTTCTAAAGATTTCTTTCTAGTAATACCCCTTCTACTCCGCTGCTGTCCCAGCAGGATCTGTCCTTTGCAGAAAGTTGATCCACGATGATTCCTGGTGACCAAGGGGGTAACGTCAGCTCACTCTTCACCCGAAGCCCCACGTAAAAGCAGCCCATGCAAGAGCCCTGGTAGCAAAACAGGGAGGCTGCAATCACTAGTAGAGAAAAGAAATAAGGATTCATTTTCTCTTTCCAAAGCACCTTCTTATTTTTGCTTTATTTTTGCTTGTATGGCTGGAACTCGTCTCCATTTGTCGTAGCTACGTCTCCAAGAGGGATACATACATTTCCACGTTGATTGCTACACCTGCTGCTTAAAGCAACAACCGTAATCTC
>NW_009713294.1:15273-19176 GCF_000703405.1 Apaloderma vittatum | reverse complement strand
TCCCCTTCCCTTAAGCTGCGAAAACTTTGCCTGAGGGCTTTCCCCTTCACTCAGGGGTCGCACAGCCCCACGTTCTCTGTACCCAGCCTCAGGTTTTGTCCCTCACTGCGAAGCCTCGCCCTCTTCTTTTTTCTCTACTTCACTTGCGCTGCTAATCTTACAAAGCTGAAGGTGTGGTTTGGTTTTCTTTCCTCGCTGTGCTACAGCATCTTCTGCTGTTTCGTGTGGATGGAACGTGCTGCCACCATCCTGCTTTAGAATCGCTGAGCCTGAGGTCCCGCAAGCCCCAGTGATGGAGGATCCCTCCGGAGTGGGTGTCGTTGAAGGGGCTTTGCTGCTTTGAGGCAGTGTGAATCCCACTGACGTGCTGTTCTTCCACTCATCCCTTGCACTTCTTGTGGCATCCATCTGCTTCCTCAGCCTCTACGTAAACTCGCAGGCAGCAAGGAGGGGAGGGGGATGAGTCCTTCCATGCTTTTGCCTTTCCTTGCCTGTTTTAGGCTTGGAGGGAACTTGTCAAGATGATCTCCCTGCCTCTCAGCCTGTGAGGGAATGATGTTAGTAGTACAGGTATCTGTTAAGCTTCAAGTAGAGACAGTAGTTGCCAGTGTTTTTCTCTCTTTCCCTGCCTGAGAAAAACAGTCAGCATCTATATTCGGTGTAAATGAGGAAGGGAGCTGGAACCTTAATTCTCTTCATCAAGGCACAGCAAGAGACCAGGGGAGAGTTTCAAGCAGGGAAGAAAAACTTCTTAGGCAAGAAATCATTTAAATATGAATTTAAATGGCATCAGATTCATCATGGCACCTGTTTCGTAGAGCCATGTAACAGATGTAAGTAGTGACAGTCAGTATTCTACAGAAATACTTTGAATTATTTTAACCTCACGGTATCATTTAGGACTGAAATGTGACCTATTGTGCATGTATAGGCAGAGTTCATGCCAGGCTGGGCTGCCCTTTGCAGTGATGTGTAAATTATTGCTGTAAGGCAAACTGAGCATTTAGTTTGTGTCTTTAATAGGCTTTCAGGTTGCATCAAGTTGCCTTTTTAGATACTGGTATTGTGTTTCCCATCCTATTGAATAGAACCAAATGAAGTTAGGAAGCCTTTGCCTACCTACCTTCTGTCCCATGCCTTCATTTCTGTATCTTTTCAATTCTTAGTTCTTCTAGGTTGGGGCAATGCCTTACTTTATTGTACCTGACTAGTCTATTGCGAATATTAGTGGAAACAAGCAAGGTTTCCAAACAGAACATGGTAAATTACCTACTGCTTTATCATAGTGCATTACATCACTAATTGAATGTCAGCTAAATGTTTCTCCAGGCATTTGACTAAAAAGATCATCAGCTCTAGTGTACATGTAAGAGCCACAAATAGTAAATAAGCGTGATTATGAAAAATGACACAACTTCTTCCCTTCACCAATAACTTAAGAAGCTGCAAATGTGTGTCTTGTAAATTCGAACCAAAGGACTCATTCAACTGTAGGTGCATGTTTCTGTTTAAAGCATGTCAATTTAAGAAACAAATCAAATTACTTACCTAGTCCAGATTCCTTTTATCTAAGACAGAAGATGTGCATTGCTGGAGTATTTCTAAGAGGTCTGCCAGAATGCGATAAATCTGAAAATCTGGAAGGGCCGTATGAACTTATTCTTTTCATGGTTCTGAAAGGGGGCTCTGTCCACTGTTCACACATTCGTTTTCTTTAGGTTGTTAACTGATTTTTGAAAGTACCCTTATTTTTTTCATTGCTGTTAACTGTCTTAAAGGGAAAAAAAAAGATTTTGTTACTGCTGTTTGCTAAAAAACTGAGATAAGCTGCTCTGTAAATGACTTCAGCTCTTACCAGCCGAGGGAGGCTAGCTGACAGCTCCTAACATAGACTTGGAACTGCCATGGGATCTCCAACTGCCAACATTCAGCTCTGTGTGGAAAAAAAACGTCACCAAAGCGTCAGAAACATTGGGCACTTTGATTAGCAAGACAGACAAAACCACTACTCTGCTTAAGTGTACCATGTGTGGATGATTTTTGTAAATACGTGTTGTATTTTTTTAGTTCTGTGCCAACTGCAGAACTGTCATAAAACGGAACCCAAATATTAAGCATGTACATGGAAAATAAGATTGATTAGAATAAGAACTACAGAAAAATACAAAGAGAGTATGCTTTGTTGTTCATTGGTGAGCCTGGTACCAGTTGGCCATTTAATCTTTATCTTTACTTCATGTTGAGTTCCATAATACGTAGTTACTCAAAGGAGTCAGCTGCATGCACTTTAGCTTTTGCTGGGAGCAGCTGATGGTTGAAGTAGAAAGGTGATACGCAGAATTTGAGGGAGAACACACACTTGGAAATGCAGAAATACGCATGGGTAAAAGGTCCTCGAAGAACTGAAGTTCTTGAAGCGGCATCCCACGGGCTCAGCCCACCACGTGCCAGGTGAACCCTCTGCTTGTGCCCATTCACGTCACGTAGGTACCTGTGTAATCATTGCTGGAAGGTGTTTGTGCAGGGCTTAGCTGTGTAGTGGTGCGGTGATCAATGAGGAGGTAGATGTGCAGGAGAAACCCTGGTGTCTTGTGAGCTCTGTAGACAATTTGCAGTATACAAATATCTGAGGAGGGGATGTCAAGGGGAAGGAAACAGTCTCTTCTCAGTGGTGGAAGAGGAAATAATGGGTTTAAGTTAGAACGTAGGAAGTTCTACCTCAACATGAGGAGAAACTTGTTGGCTGTGCGGGTGCCGGAGCCCTGGTCCAGGCTGCCCAGAGAGGGTGTGGAGTCTCCTGCTCTGGGGACTTTCCAACCCTCCTGGACACGTTCCTGTGGGGCTGCCCTGGGGGATCCTGCTCTGGCACGGGGTTGGACTGGGTGATCTCTAGAGGTCCCTTCCAACCCCCAACATTCTGTGATTCTGTGATTCTGTGATTCTGTTTGTGTTGTGGAGACTGCATGGAGCAGAGAGAGCATTCAGGTTCTGTAAGTGCAGTGCCCTTCGCTGCTCTCAAAGAGCTCAAACCTGTGTGATCCTTGGGATAAAAAGTGCAGGAAATCGAGGGAAGGAGTTAGTTTCTTTGCTTGATGAAGTGTGTGTTGGCATTTGTGGTTATATAGGCAGGTTGTTGGTTCCCAGGGCATCACAGAGCAAATTTCAGCACGTAGCAGTCCTGATTTTCAAATACTGACCTATAGTTTACTGCTGTCTGGACAGATCTGAACTTGACTTTTAAAATCATCTGTTGAATATCTTTCCAACCTTTTTTTTTTTTTATGGTAACATTAAATAGCAGGTACCTTGACATGATGTAATATACTGGAAATCATTTTCCTTTGTATACCATTTAAATTTGTAACAATCAAGCCATATTCTGTTACCTTTTATTGGCTGTGACATGATATCCCGCAAATACAGGGTTTCTCCATAAAATTACAAGTTTCATATGTGTTCTGACAAAGTTATTTTTGGAGAGTGGAGTTAATAATCATGAATTTTTATATTCTCCCACATGCAAAAAGAATTTATGCTGAGGGTAGATCTAAAATAATCTGGGCATATTTCTGAATATAATCACAATGTTATATCTTAATGCTAATTCCAGCTTATGTTTTCTTTTTTTAACCTTTTTTTTAACATAGCAATCAATTTACCTGTTTTTTTTTCCTACATTTGTCTTAACTCCTGTGCGTTTAGCTTTTGCTATAACGTACTGTTATGTCATTCAGCTCTTTTTCTCTATTTTCTTCTATGTTCTTAGCATTCAAATACCATACAATATAAACTTCTTTAATAAGACCTAATATTTGGAACGTTTTCAGCCTGAAGATAGGTTAGTCCACTTCTTCAGGTATTCCAAAGCATGTTTTTATCTTTACATCTCGCTCTTGTGAAAAT
>NW_009713294.1:1613-15259 GCF_000703405.1 Apaloderma vittatum | reverse complement strand
AGCAGGAATTACCCGTCTTACCCCAACAGAAAGTCTCAGCATTGTGTCTACATACACACAAAAAAACCCTCCACGTCTTTTCCTCATCTTTTCTCTTGTAGAACTTTCTTCTGTGTGAAGAGAGTGTTGCTAAAAACGGTCTCGATTGTTTCCTTCAAGAACCCGAAGTTTTCTGAGTTCCTGTTTCCTCTCTTATTATCTCAATATCTCTGTGTGTCTAGATGGACTTTTTCACCACCTCATTCTGAACGCCTGTTCTTTTTTGGACAACACTTGTGCTTTACTGAAAACAAGAATTTCTGAGAAGGGGAAAGCTAAGAGTAGCCGGGTTTTTAATGAAAAGAATCAGCTAACTAATATCTAAGTGAGAGAAATTGAGGAGGATCTGTATCTCTCAGGCAACTCGAGCAGACTTTGAAAGCTGCAGGTGGAACTTATAATGCTTTAAGCTTCTTTTAGGCTCAGTTATTTTTAAAGACAAACCAACTAACAGGTTGTTTCTTTAAAGTAGATAGTTGCGTGCCTGTGCTGAAGGGCGATTAGCAGCAGCTCTGAAAGTTAGAACGATTGGACTTGATCTTGAAGGTCTTTTCCAACCATTACAATTCTGTGATATCTCAGTGTCTTTTATTAATAAAGACATTACTTTTTGAACTCGATTGAGTGCACCTAAAATAAACAGGGATTGACTGAAATCATTCACTGTCCATGAGCACATTTGGGTACCTTTTGGGTAGATATTTGAGAGACCTGTGTTTTGGTGTAGGCATGTCGGTTTGGGCATGTGTATTTGAGCACTGGGCTGCAATATTTCTTGCCTCTGTGCTCTGAGCCACTTCTGGGCTAGATATTAGTATGAGCAGCGCAGTAAGCGACAATAAAACCTTCACACCCTGCAGGTCATTTAAATTGGATATTGTATGAAAAGTCAGGCAAGGTGGGTTCTGACACTAAGAGTCTCCTGCCTGCCGTGCCCTTTGTCACTGCTTCTGGCTGTTTTCTCTGGCTCAAAAGAATCTGCCTGTCAGGGCATCCAGGGACTTATACCTCTGAACTAACTAGAAGGCAAGTAGCAGATGCAGCTTTTTTGGAAAAAAACACAGGGGATGTGTCTGTCCGCTTTTTTTTTTATTTTATGCTCAAGAGGATGGGGCGACTCCCTTTAGTTCTTTCAGAAAGCTGACTCAAAACATTCAAAAGAAACGCAAAAAAAGACATGTTCTCTTTGCTGTTGTCACACTCATACTCACTAGCTTAATGACCACCAGAGCAGACTATAGTAAAGCCTTTTCTTTAAATGGTTACTTCTCAAAACCACAGGAATAGATTTTAAATTCTGTTAAAATTTTATTCTGAAATTCAGTTAATGCCACCTGTTACCAGGGCGGTGGGAGTGTGTTTGTGAAGGTCATGTCCCATCCTTCAGTTGCCAGGAGGACTATGTGTGGTGGAATTATTGCACCCCCATATTCTGAAGGGAAGGTACAGAAAGAATGGTTTAGAAATCCTGTGCATTGGAATATTCAGTTCAAATGCCACCAAGTTTATCTCACATTTATAAAACGAATTGTGCTCTCTTTGGATGAGGTTGGCAGCTAGAGAAAAGCTTGAAGCAAGGAAAATGTAACTTCTCGACTCTTCTGAAGCCTCCTTGAATAACTGACTTGACTTCGTTAAAGCTGCCTCAGTTTCTCGACTTCTAAGTTGTCATAATTATACATATATCAGAAAAAAAATCCTTTTTTTTTTTTCCTTTATTTCCTTTGTTTTATTTTTTCCTTCAAGCTCTTCTCTCCTACACAAACCTTGATCGGATAAGCAGCTCTTCAGCAGAGAGCGCTGCCTTTCCTGGTGACCACCACCTTCTAGCTGTTTCCCATCTGTTGTTTATAAACACTTCATGCCTTGTGCTGCTGATGTTGTTAGCTCCTTGGGAAACAAGCTCTATTTTCTTACGTTCGCACACACAACAGGAAATCTATCTGTGACTGTGAAACCTACACGATGCCAGAATATAGGGTTGGGGTTTTTTTCTTGCTAGGAATCTCAATTAGCGAAACTTAACAGAGGTAATTGATTATCTTGCAAACTGTAAGACAATCTCAGTTGTATATATAGGAAGTATGTGTTCAGGTAGTCTTGTCTGTGGGGGACAACAAGACAAGTGAGAGACAGACCAGAGGAGGGGGCTGGGGTGAGTGTATCAGGAAAGAAACACGAGGTTGTAGAGGAACGAGGCGGGTGGTGCACAGATTAAAAATTTGCAGTGGCTGTTTTTGGCTCAGGCCTTTGCAGAACTAGCTGAAGTTGTCTTCTGGATCTGCTCTGCCCCTAGAATTCCTTTCTTTTCCTAACCAAAGAACGGCTTAGGGGGGAGGATTAATATCCAGATCCTAGTAAGGATCCCAGAGTAATATTTATTCTCTTCAGAATTTTCAGTCTTCAGAACAGAAGGGTTTTCTGTGCTGCCGTGACTCCAAATTCACTTTGTTAGGTATTCCTTGGCTGAAGAAAACAGCCAGTGGGTTTTATTCATTGCCCTCAACCTTCTGCTTTTTCAATTATTACATCCTGTCATGCTTTCTGTACATCCAAGGTGGGACAGAACGCTGTCTGGTATTTGCTCATCCACGTGAAAATTGCTGGATTCCTCCCTTGAATCGTAGTACTTTTCTGCATTGTTACTTAGGAGTATTGGGCTAAATTTTGACCTTTTCTCAGGCCTTATTATTCAAACTCCTGGTGTGTCTATGAGAAGCTTAGTTGGCAAAACAGGAGAGGGAGTATCTCTATCTGACATCACATCTCAAAAATCTAGAGGTAACAGCTGTAGCACTTCTGGTCTACAAGAAAAAGGAACTTTTTACTAACCTTTCTTTTAGGTTTATAATTTCTGGCTTGCACTACATTGAAGATTCTATGTGTTTAATTAAGGGTCAAAACAGATACTTTGTGATAATGTTACTTGCTAAACATTTTTTATCAGAAGAAATGCAATCACTTAAATATATTTTCTATCTTGTGAGCACAAAGCACTGGTGAGAGATAATCAAGATTTGATTTAAGACATGTTTACAGAAATTACCATCTCCCACATCTTGAATTATGTAACATTTCTAATTTCTTTTTTTTTTCTGTTGACAGAAGCCCAAGACAATGCGGCTTTCCATTAACATCTGTAAAAACGTACAAAGGATTTTTAACTAAAACACGGCCTGAAGAAAGTTAATGAAGTCGTTAGTAGTCTGCGTCACAAATGACAAGACTATGGATGAACCTGGTCTTTTCCTTCAGGCTTTGATGAATCATGACAATGACAGAAAGTTGATTTTTCTAAAGAAGCAGCAGCTGTAAGTAAAAAAGAGGAGAAAAATCAAGGACAAAATCAGATAACAGAAAGCTGATGTCAAGAGCTGCTACTAGTGGTGACCACTCTGTTGTAAGCTCATATTTTCTTGTGTCTTTTGACCTAATTTATGGAGTATTTCTTGTTAATTAACTTATTTAGAAATGTCAGACTTTTTTGTTTTCTGCTAAATCTTTTGTACTTCATCTAGGAAATTCTTTATCATCTACGGTAGCAATACAGTAGCATAAAATTCAGATTTGTTTATTATGAACGAATCAATAAATCATGAACAGTAAGCCTGGAGTATTTCACACCTCTTTGCCCTGCCCTCACTGTTCACTGGCAGTTAAGGAATGATATAAATAATTCCTTTTTGTGTTTGTCTGCTTGTCATGACCAGTGTGA
Organism: Apaloderma vittatum; assembly: GCF_000703405.1. NCBI lineage: Eukaryota > Metazoa > Chordata > Aves > Trogoniformes > Trogonidae > Apaloderma > Apaloderma vittatum. Next base: position 11,505 of record NW_009713294.1, on the reverse strand, counting down.
ATAATCACCGGGTTTATGAAGGCAGACATCTACCTAGCAGCAGGCTTATCCACTTCCAGTTTGGAGGTGATTGCAGTTTCAAACAGAAAGAAAAGGACATTCTGAAAACCCACGAAGACCTGTTCATTGTGAGAGAAGTGTGGGAAGAACGCTCTGTGTAAAATGAGCATGCTGCCGAATCTAGAGAGAAATCTTGATTTCAATGTAAAAAAAAATGCTGTGCACCTTCAGATTGAGTTACGCTGCTTATTACCTCTGAAAATGGTTGCACCTCTTGATCCATCAGGTCAAGAGTTACGTAAGGGCTGACCTGCTGTACATAAAGAACACCTCAAATGGGAGTGACGCTGCAGGAATATTTACATTTTTAAAGCATTCTTCATATTTGAACAACAGCTGAATGGACCATCCCTTAAAAACCGAAAGAAAACAGAGAACTCTTTTTTTTCATTCAAATAATGATCTTGCTCAGAAATAAGGAAGGAATGTCTAGCAAACTGTAATGATTGTAGGACTTTGAATAACATGTTGTGGGGGCAAAAAAACCTGCCACTATTCTATTTTGAAAATTGCTCTGACAGGGTACAGGGATCCATTCCATTTCACGATTTCTTCATGCAAACTACATAAAATACTTTTTAAAAAGTGAGTAATTTCCATAAAGGAATTTTGGCAAATTAAAGCAAAACAGGTTGCTATGACAGTTTCTACAAATATTTCTATTTTAGCTTTGTTTTGTATAATAAATATGTCAAGCTGAAGCCATTTCTGTCAAAACAGAATTATTTCCTTTTGGGAAAATTTTCCAGGCATTTTTTCAATGCCCTAATTTTCAGTATTCATCAAAGTCAAGACGAAGTCTAATTTCAAGTGCTCTGACTTACGTCTGCATAATTGTAAGCCCACGAGAACATAGCTTTAGCCTTATAAATGAGTATTGTAATTAGATACAGTATTGTTAGTTTAATTGACTTTGTTTACTGCTCTGTATAACAAGTGACCAGAAAATAAATGACACTTAACATTTATTTTCTAGTGGTTTCTGAAATGGAAGTGAATGGTACCGATAGGAGCCATTGCCAGAAAATGTTAGTGATTCTGGTTTCTGTTCCAGTAGGGAACAGAGAATGGCAGCTAATTCTTTGTAAATAAAATGGGTGAAGTCTCGAAGGTTCAGGCATAAAAATAGCGCAAATTTATCATACAAACTTCATTCATGAAATGTGACAGAAGGAACTCATTGGTGCCCGTGGACCACTGTAATTGTTGGGCAGTGGCGCAAGTGAAAAAAAGAAAAAGTGTCTTTTGATGTCAGACTAAAGTTGACTCAAAGTTTTTATGGGAGTAGCATGTACCAAATGGGAAATTGGTAGTTGAGTCGTTGTGTTTAGAGAAGTATTTTCGGGTATTTTCAGGTTTTATATTTTTTTAATACCAGAACATAAGAGCTATATGTTGGAGAAGGAGTTGCCAAAGTAAGAGTTCACTTGTGTGGGGCAGTCAAGTTAATAAATTTTGGTTTAAGGTGCATCTTTAAAATTCGTGGATATACCTCCCATAAATTAACCCAGATGTGTCATATAGATGGGTTAGTCACGGGGTTTAGTGCAAAGGGATATTTTTGGATTATCAGTTGGTTGTGTCTCCTAAGACTGGCTGCTGTCTAAGTTGGTTCATGCCAGTCACTCCACGTGTGATCCAACAGCTGCAACATGGCAGCAATATATGCTGGAGTTCTGTCAAGAAATCAGAAATTGTCTGATCAATGGGAGTTTATTTCTGATGCTTTGAATGTTGACAGACATTGTGCTTGAAGGTGCAGAACACAGACTTTTCTCTTGTTCTTTTTTAGCCTCAAACCCTGGAGTTGTCTAAGAGCTGTTAAACAGTTCGGACGACAAGAGAAACATGGGCCATATAACTGTATGTGAGATATTTTGCAGTCCTATGAAAAATTCCTTTTATCATTAAATATTAGAGAAACTCCTGATTTATTCTTTTTTTTTAAATATTCAAACTCCAGCTAACTTCACTCTTTCATCCTTCCTATACGCACTGACATTAATAGGACTTGCAATAGTTGACTTGCAAGGAGCAGGATAGGTTTATTTTATGCTTTTATTTTAATATTTCAGTGGTTTTGTCCTGTTATCAGGTTATAAATGTGGTCCAGGAGAGTAATAGGGAGTAAAGTGGAAAGTGCTCATGGGAAATTGTTTATTTACATAAAGCTGATGAGAAAAGTGCTTTATGTGAGGGCTCAGACTCTTAAAGGACATTTGGCTCGAGGACAGCATGCTTGTGGGGACACAGATTAAAATACGTCTGTTATGAGACTACTTTGTGCTGTGCACAGAAAAGCTGTGTATAAGGTGCTTTTTGTTACGTATCTTTACTGTGCAGGTCAGCGTGTATTAGGAATGTACAGACAAATTGATTCTCTGAGTGTGTATATCCAAAGAAGGCTTCTGCTGTCACTCAGAGCCATCATGCATTCAGTCAGGTTCTAGACACCGAGAAATCATCTAAAACTGGGAGTCAGGATGTGTAACCCAACTTGTTTACAGGCTCAGCAGGTGTAAAGTTACGTAACAGTAAGAAGGACATGAATATTGAGATTATTTACAATTGCTACACTAGCTATGAACACATCTGAGGGAGCACAATCAAAAATATACTCAACCTAAGAGCAAGTGGTGATATAAGAAGTTCAAGATGATGTGGAAAGGGAAGGAAAAATAAAAAAAAAACCAAGCTTATTCAGCATCTGAAATGGCCAATCCAGGTCGTCCCATGAAGGACGCTCAAACCATATGTTACCGATACTTTGTCAACTTACCTCACAGTAAAAAGCTGTCAGAGATCTTCAAATCTGAAGGTTTTTTTAAATCTTTCTAGTTATTTTTTTTTAAAAAGATATACAAACAATTGCAGAAGATGAGCATTATTTAAAAGTAAATGTGAGTGTGGTCCTTGACCCATTTAGAATATCAAGTATGCTGCCTTAAAATATTGTATCTATATTTTCATCATTTACTGAGTGGCCGAAAATATCTTAAGAGCCTTTTAAGGAGTATGTAAAAACATCCTTTTCCCAAAAGTGCGTCAAAGTTCATGCAGCCTGCATGTACACCGTGTGTCTCTCTTAGAAAAACAAAAAAACATCCCAACTGGACAGAAGGAGTTAACACAACGAAGGATCCAAATTCTGTGCGTCTGAAGTGAGTATCTCCTTTGACCTTGATGTGCCTAAACCTGGAGCAGTAGCCACGGGACATGGTTTAATGTATATTAATGACAAATCATCTCCAACTCTTTTCGCCTTCGGTGCTGCAGAAGCGCGATGATGATGTGTACCGGCTCCTCTATCTGCCTCCAGGTGAAACTCCCTTGCAAGACCAACAGGAGCTTCTGACGAGAGGAGGGAGGCTGCCAGGTTACTGCCCTCCACACAAGGCTGTGTAAGGAAAAACAAGTAACACAACCTGGATTTGACGGAATGGAGCACCTAATGCTAATAACAGCAGCGAAAAGGGAAGGAGTGAGCAAAGGTTGTTAGCACGAGATCCTCCATTTGTTCTGTCAGGACCTTAATTGTACCTTTTATTAATTGCGAGGAGTTATAAAGATGTAAATGACAAGGTAGTCTGGTGAGTTATAGCTGGGTGGACATCAGATCTAAGCCGAAACTGTAAAAATAAGATGTTGAGCAAGTAAACTTAATACTAACATATTATGTATCTCGCCTCTCCCTCCCAGAGTTTTTTTTTAATATTATTTCCAAACATTATGTTTCAGGAAGAATGTTTCCTTAGCAAGCAATCTTTAGGTATTCGAATACATTCTAATACACTGAGGACTTTTTATTTTATCACAATCTTCCTTTTCCTTTATAAGGTGACAGTGGATCTCTCTTGAAAAATTGCCTAATCTCTCTCTGTTTTATCTCCAGATTCTCTCTGAAAACTATATCCTTATAAATTATAATGAAACTGAAAAAGTGACCAGAATAGTAATTGAAAGAACATTTGACATCTTCAAAATGAGACTTAGATCCTTAGATAAATGTGGTGGAACAGAACTAAACTGCCCTTCAAGAAAATTCATAGTAGTCCTGGTAGGTGTGTGTTATGTAACACATCCATTAAACATTGTTCATCTCTAAGGATGGAAAGGAAGGAATTTAATGAGTCACCCCAACTTACTGAAGTAAATGACCATAATGACATACACTTGGAAAATTACAGCAGGATAGGACAGAGGAAATGAAAACTAAGGTACTAGCTATCTGGAACCGGAGGGTAAGCTAAAGTAAAACTGGTGCCTTTATTGTGACGCAGTGCAATAGTAACGCAGTGCTTAGAGGTGGGACTGCAGCGCAGCAGAAGAGGTGCCATTTCTGGCTGCTGTGCAGACCTCCCGTGTGTTGGCTCGTATGTGCCCTTACATTTCATCCTGAAACCATTTTAGCGGCAGTAAAATGGAAATTAGAAATACCGTCTTGCCAATGCAAAAGCAAAAGTGGACTGCAGACCAGAAGACTACGGTTTCAGGCAATAAATGGATTCCACGTTCTTTATTTCTCATGCCAAACAGCAGGACTGCTTCCCTTCCCCTCACCTCCTGCAGTCAGTGAACAGCAAAGCTCTAGCAAATGCTACAGAATTAGGCTCCTGCTTTTTATCTTTTTGTCTGTAAAAGTACCAAAGCTGTGTGTTTCTGTATGTATATCATATGTCCAGGTTCAGCTGCAGCAGGACAGACAGTTACGACAGCACTTCCAGCTTTGTGCCCAGTCCTTGAAGTGGGAACTGTAGGTTTGAAATGTCACAGAGAGACTGTCTTCCAGTCCAGTTTTCTTCCCAGGCTCTTAAGTCCCTGGCCTTAAGTTGCACCACGGGAGGTTCAGGTTGGATATTAGGAAGAATTTCTTTACTGAGAGGGTTGTCAGGCGGAACAGGCTGCCCAGGGAGGGAGTTGAGTCACCATCCCTGGAGATGTTTAAGAGAAAGGTGGATGTTGCCCTGGGTTAGTGGTGTTGGCAGGGGTAGGAAAAGGTCGGACTCAATGATCTTGAAGGTCTCTTCTGGTCAAAACTGTTCTATGATTCTAAACAACAGGTTCACTTGGCTCTGCCCCTTTACTTGGCTTACCAAAGGAAATGGCTCTGACTGGTGCTTTTTGTCCTACCCACCCTGTATGGAACGTATCCATCAGCTCAGGTTCCTCGGGTGAGCTGAAGGTACGTTTCTGAATCGTGTGTAGCCTTGGGCTGCAAATAACCACTGCTACAATCAAGATGATCAGGCTTTGTGCAATGTAGGAGAAATTCAGATGGTTTCATAAGTTCTCTGTGGGGAGAATGTGTATACTTACAACTTCGTAGGAACCAAAGTTTTTAGGCTGTAGCAATACCCCTCTATAGCAATCGGGTGTTAAAATCAAGCAAACACCTAAGGCACTTCTTTGTTGCCTCTTCTCTTGCTAAATTTTTTGTGGTCCTACAGGGACAAACACCCTTTCCTAGACAAACACCTGTACTAGTGGGAATGAGGGACTTTTTTTTTTTGCACTGCATGTTTAACTAGAGGGAAGAAAACCTTTTTATCCATAGTTTGTTGGGGTTTTTTTCTGTATGTATGAAAATCAACTGAAAATTATTTAATTTTGAGAGACCTCAAGATAGGCAAGGTATTGCAGCTTTTTGGGGAAAGCTCATGTTAAAAGGGCCTAATATTCAGTTATTAATGCATAAAGTGCAACAAGCATTATAGAATTAAAAGACTTATCTTTCTGTGGATTGCTGTCTTGTGTTTTCTGTGCATGGTCTTTGAAATCTTAACATATCCCTGCCTCTGAGTGCGTCCAGGTTTTTCGACCCCCTCATTGCAAGAAATGAAACACGCTGCATAAAGCTTTACTTCTGCCAGTTGTCCCGCTAATACCCATGTGCTGTCAGACCAGCTGGCTGTTGGCAAAGAGCAGAGGTAAATGTCACGTTCTTGCCTGTCCCTCCCTACTGTGAGGACAGTGCAGAACTAGTTCTCTGTGAATAGAACAGTGTAACTATAGTCCACTGATTTATTTTTGTTTAGAAAATTTACAGTGTTGCAGAAAGTCAACAGTAATGAGAGGGTCAGACACATATACAGAAGGAAGGAAGCACACTACTCTTAATACCTCATGAGAAAAATAAATTTCTTGGGTTTAATTAAGTTTTCCCAACTTCATCCAAGTGATGTTAAGCAAGAACTGATGAACAGTCTTCAAAGCTAATGCTTTTATTTTTGCCCTCTGTCTATAGAAATCTATTTATTTCTTACTAACAAGAAATGAAGGGCCAAATCATCAGGCAAGAGAAAGCTCTGTTATTCCATTCAAACAAAAAAGAGATCAATTTGCACCAGATTTATATCTGGCACTTGTTCTGGTCTGCTTGTATGCCTTCAGGTTGGAAAAGAACTCCTCCTACCTGATTTTGTCAGAACTGTCTTGTTAGGGATCAAATTGACCTCCTCCTCCCCCATTCACATTTTGGAGCTTTTAGCCAAATCAGGGCCATCAGCAAAGGGAGAGGATTATGGAATAGTTAGGGAGGACTTCTGTGACATTTTGGGGGATCGTGCACAGCTGTGGGCTGAGCAAGGACAGACGTTACTGCAGGATTGATTGTTCGTAAACCTAGGATAGAAAACGTGTCGAAAATGTTTGTTGCAGGAAAAAGAATGAGGAGTGTTCTTGTTCCTGTGGACTGGATGGGCTGTACAAGACATTCAGAACAAATGTGGCTGTTGAGCAGCCAGTGACACTACATGAAAAGAGCTTTAGCAGAGGAACAAAAGCGATAGTGTTTTATCTTTACTGCTGATTAGAGTCTGTAAGTGCTGTAGCTACGAAACTACGCACATTTTGGACAAAAATCCACAAGATGTCAGAAGTAAGAAAAACAAGTCGGAGGCTGCAAGGCAAAGCTTTCCTCCAAGGCGTTGATGTTTAATCAGTCTGCCATTACTTTCCCTCTCTCACGGTGACTGAAGCGTCGTCTGAGTTGCGGACTTACTGCTTTGTGCAAAACAGTTGCTGTAATACAGCTGTTTAACACTTTCTTGTGCTTAGCTAAGCCACAAGAAATAGTAAGTCTGGAGCAGATAGGTTTTTTAACTACTACTAACCTTCCAATCAAAGATAGGTTCATCTTGAAATAACTCGCCGTATCCAGCATGGCCTCCAATACACGGGAAAAATACCAAACAACCCAACCAGAAGAGCAGACATAAAAAAAATGAAAACAGTGTGCTGTAGGAAAAATAATCAATGACGCACTTAAAGAAAGTCACTCTGCGGAAAGTATTTAGTTCAGCAAAAATCAGTCATAGTTCTAAACAGGGCAGAACATAACAGATAAGGAGAGCTGGAGAAACTCTGAAGAGAGGCTTACTCAGTGTTAAATGATGATGAAACATCTATACAATCCATCCATCAATGATTGTGTGAAAGAACATTTGATTCGGCAAATTGTACAGAGGCCTAACCCTCCAGCTTTTACAGAGAGGAAAGAACAGGTTATACAACCTTGAAAATATCCGATTTTGCTTTTGTGTATAAAGAAGCAATATTCTGCACAGTTTTTTTGTATACTAGGCCGTTTCTGAACAGCTAGTCATTAAAAATGCCAGTTAGTTTCTCCCCGAATGAACAGTTTCCAAATATACCAGGAAAATGTGGTGGGGTTTTTTTTAATATTTATTAAAGATAAAATTAAAAAATTTGGATTCCAACATATAACAGGCTTCGGAGCTACCTGCCAAACCTGAACCCAACTTCTATCTCAAACTATTAATTTTTCCTTCCTAAAGTTCATGCAGCATAATGCTGACCCACAGTGAAGCCTTTTCTATCCTTACCCATTTCATATTGCTCTGTTCGTGTTTATTAACTCTTTTTAGTTAAGTCCTGTTAAAAAAACATCTTTCTTCACTAGTTTTCCACCAAAGCAATTAGACTATGGCATCTGGCAACAGAAGCCCCACTAGAGCAGGCAAGTACAAAGTACCACCTAAATTAATAAGTTTTCAGTCTTGTTCGCTAAATCACGGTGATCCTGAATTTTGAGTTGGCCCACAGACGAATTTTGAACATTACCAGAAAGGTAGTCGTAGCCCAAGTTTTACTTTCCTCGGCCCAATCTGTAATGTAACGTTCAGATCCAGAAGGAAAGTACCAAATCTTAAATAGTTACAGCACAGCGTTTCCTCATGCATGTACCCTTGCCCTGTGAAAGAAGTAAGCCAGCACAAGTAAGTTTGATTCTCTTTTGTTCTAGGATGGCTTAAGTCATGGATGTGTTAGAGAGGTCCCAGAGGAGGCCACAGAGATGATGGGGCTGGAGCACTTCTCCTACGAGGCCAGGCTGAGAGAGCTGGGGCTGTTTAGCCCGGAGAAGAGACGGCACCAGGGAGACCTTACAGCAGCCTCCCAGTATCTGAAGGGGGCTACAGGAGAGATGGGGAGGGGCTTTTTATATGGGCATGTGATCACAGGACAAGGGGCAATGGTTTTAGACTAAAGCAGGAACACTGAAACAGGTTGCCCAGAGAGGTGGTGGATGCTCCCTCCCTGGAAGTGTTCAAGACCAGGCTAGGTGAGACTTTGAGCAACCTGGTCTGGCCGGAGAGGTTCCTGCTCATAGCAGGGGGTGTGAGAACTAGATGATCTTGAAGGTCGCTTCCATCTGAAACCATTCTATGATTCCTTGAAGGCAAATTAACTTGCATTTGCGACGGACACACACAGAGACAGTAAACCACAATTCTGTCACGTGCGCTTACCTGCCAGGAAGTTGGTAACTTCACCGTGAAGTTTTACTGGATGTCTAAGTCTACATCAGCAGACTGTTTACTAAATGTCTCTCTCCAACACGCTTCCCTAAAGATCATCTTCAAGATTGAAAGTCTGATTAGGCTTTACTCAATCTGACATAAAGCTGGGTTGCTTGCAATTGCTTTTTGATCTGAATAAATAATACAAGAGTAATGTTGTAGCAAAGGGCTTTTGGGGGAGCGTCAGAAGAGCATCACCTCAAAGGAACTGCCAATTATTTTCTCCTCTTCTCCAGTGCACAAAGTTCAAGACAAAGGTCACTTTGAGAACTTGAATCAGGTAACATTTCCAAAATGCACAGCTAAGCAAGAAATGTCATTCACTCCAGCCATCATCAAAATGTTTCTAATTACATCCCTGACTCATTACATTACCATATACCTTTTAAGTAGTGGTTTTAAAATTACAGCACTTGGCTCAGAATCAATTCCTTACTTTTAGGCAATTCTTCTATCAGATTGAACCAACAGTGCTTAATCAGAACATAAGTTTTCACATAGAATTGCTGATTATAGTCTCAAACCTGTCAAGTACTGCAGGATCAGAAGGGGAGGAGAAAAAAAAAAAAAGAAAACCCTCACAGAACCGGGTCACTTAATTCTATGCTTCAGCTAGGAATAATTAGTGCAGTTATTTTATATGATATCCTAAGGATATACTGAAACTGTGTTTCCTCTGTGTGATATCAGGAAAGGACACTGCAGATCCTAATTGAAATTAGGCCAGGAATTTGAGATCATTGCTCCCCAATAGCATTTCTGCCACCAAATGGGACATTCTCGTAGAGCTAGGAAGTCCAGAGTCTGCAGAAAATGTCATCTACTGCAGTTGGGGAGCATAGGAGACAAATCTAATGCTCTGTCATTATCTTTTGTTTCTTAAAAAGCCAGTTTGGCTCTGATGGCATGAAGAAGCTAGCAGTCATTTCAGAAGTCTACAACACCTTTGCAGTGTCCAGTTCTCACCTACAGCCCAGGAGACTCTAATGACCTCTGAGAGCAAATCCTGACTC
>NW_009713294.1:0-1582 GCF_000703405.1 Apaloderma vittatum | reverse complement strand
AGCAGGAATATTTTCTTTACAAATACTAATTAAAAAATATATATATTTATGTATTCTACCCATTTTTTATCTGACTGCACTAGATACATAGATAGACATGGATTGCTCCTTATTTGGTTGTCTTGTTTTCTCTTCCACCTGCATCTCCCAATTGCAGCCACGTGGACTGAATTCAATATTCCTCCAGTAATTGCACACTTGTGCCCAAGAGGGTTTGGCTTTGAAAGCTATTTAAAGCATACCAGAAGGTGAAATTTCCTGTCCAAAGCTTCTCCGACATTTTTCAGACCTTTAAGCTGACACCTTAAATAAATTTGCTGATGCTGTCTTGCTAAGGGTTTAAACTAATGGGTATAGATAAATCCGTTAAGGAATACATAATCTCTTGCCAGCATTCTTGGCAAAATTTATGTTCTTGTTAATAGTTTTCTACTTACACATTAAACAACCCTTAAGTGCTTCCGCTTGGCTATATAAATTAAATTATTTTATCCATGTGAATATTTCTGCTCGGTGTATTTGTTGTGAGATACCCAATTGAAATTTAAATCTGGAAAGCACAGGAAAGGTAGGCGATTTCCATCCCTTATTGGCAATTGACTTTGAATATAAATAAAAAGTCCGTACTAAGGTCCAAACTTTTTTGTGGCAGATGTTGCACTAAATGGAAGCATCATGGCCCAGCAAACTTTACAGATTAAGACACAAACACATGAAAGAGGACATGAAAGCTGAATTTGCACATATGCAAGCATTTCAAAAAAAAAGTAACACAAAGTATTCTGTTCAATTTTGATTACAGGAATTTTTTGCTACTTGAATCTTTTTTATGAAAACAAAAAGAAGCTGAATCATGTCACCCGAAATATGTGCAAATTGTTTGAAAAAATGAAAAAGCTAGGAAAAAATCATTATAAAACAAAAATAATGTTTCAGAAATCAATTTCTTTATAATAAAAAATGGAGCTTAATAAACAATTTGAATTAGTTTGCTTAGGGTCAAGCCAATACTTTCTCAATTGAAAATAATTTTGTCTTTCTTTTCATTTTTGCCAGACTGACTAGAAGTGAAAGCAAAATGAGTTATCAAAGAAAATATTGATTCATGTTTTTCATTTCAGTCAGCAGACAAAAGCAAAAATGAATTCATGTATTCACTCATTTCTAGTATATTTGTTGTTACTAATGTGAGTGTAGGGCTTGGAAGTAAACAGCAAAAAAAGGAAGATATGAGTAGGTTATATGAGAGATGGGAGTTGTCAGTGAGGATTTGAAGCAGGGTGAGGTAACGGATGCTTGGATTTTGGTACGGCGCTTTTCCTGTGCCTGCAGAGTGGGACAAGGACAAGTGGGTCTGCAGGAGAAGTTAGCAACTGGACGGTGAAGCCTGAGACTATCAGGAAAGTCAGTGCCCTGACAGGTTAATGGGTCGAAGAGGCTGGAGTTGGGTAACAAAGAGCTTTGACTTTAAAGACAAGACGCTGTTATTTGATAGAGACATGCAGATGAAACATGCATCTGAGGCATTTGTTTTGTGCAATTAGTCCTGGTTTTGCTGTCAAAAAAAACCAGTGGAACATCC
>NW_009713293.1:96827-99941 GCF_000703405.1 Apaloderma vittatum | reverse complement strand
TTGTTGAACTTCATCCCGTTGGCCTTGGCCCTTCAACCCAGCCTGTCCATCAACACCCCTGCCCAACTTGGTATCATCTGTGAATTTACTAAGGGTAGACCCAATCCCCTCATCCAGGTCGTCAATAAAGATGTTGAATAGGACTGGTTCCAGTACTGATCCCTGGGGGACACCGCTGGTCACTGGACCATACAGAGAGGAACAGGTCCATATAGAGAGGAACAAGCCTGTAGGATCAATTGTGTCCAGGAAAACAGGACTGTAATTTATGTTTCTTCTACTGTGTCATTATTTCCACTGCACTTATCGATCTGAGGCAATCACTGTCTTTCTCACTAGTTAGTGATTGCAAGAAAAAATAATTTTTTTTCTTATCTTTTTGAAAGCTGAAGGAAGTAGTTATGCTACTCAATTGGGAGTCAGGATAATCCAAGAAAAAAGTTTAATTAATTTTATTTGAAAAAATTAAAATAAGCCTTTTTGTTTCTCTTTTCAATCAGAGCAATACAATATAGATGTGTCAGCAGACAGATCCTGTTTTGTCTGCTTGGCCTGTTAGAAAACATTTTACACATTTCCTGTTTATTGACTTCAGCAACATGAGACCCACTTGCCTCCTTCTTAAGGAGAATGAGCTTAAATCAAATTTTCTGATTTCTTAGTCCCTTAACTTTCTAGGTCTTGTATCACATGTTTAAATTTATGTGTAGTCCCATTGGCCTCCATGTGGTTGTTCACCTGCTGATAATTTAATACATACATAATGCTGGATCTCTGTTACTTGTTTTTGTAAACTCTTCATGGATTTGCAAGGAGATAACTTACCTGCTTTCTCAAATTTAGTGAACATTCCTGTGATAAATTCTCTAAGTGCAATAAATTGAGCCATACTATTCTTTAGAAAATTAAAGATGTTAATGAAGTTTAATAAATAATAAATAGTGTAAAGTCCATTAAAGCAAGAAAGATGGTGAAAACTAATTATAATACTTCAAAAACAAGAAAAAAAGTGCCTTATGTTAATAAGTACTTCCTGCATTGTAAATAATTTTGCATTTTGAGCATTAAGTAAATTCTGGATGAATTTTTAATTTTTTTTTCATGGGCTTGACATTAACATGTGAGCTCATTTAAAATATTGCTTAGTCTAAAATTTTTTTAATCAAATGATAGATTGAAAATCTTGCTATATCAGTCTGAATTGACGAATATAACCTGCAGACTGACCTCGTACAGTAACTCTGTTTCAATACTCATTTCAGATTTTTAGTCTTACAGTAATAGACATGCAGATTTTACAAAAAGGCATAAACTATGGTGCTTAATGAGGTACTAAGACATGTCTTGTTTTCAGGGAAATCATTAGTCACTGAAATGTCGCACAGGATTCAAAAAAGAGAAAATCAATTCTTTATTTTTCATATACTGAGAACATGCTTTGTTAAGTTTATATTAATCCTTTTGGAGCTTTTGCTTTCTCTGTAACCTGAGGAAAAAAAATAAATCTTCTTACAGTACTAGTTCTTGCCTCCTCATTAAATGTCTTTTAACTTATTTTATCCTTCACTGTATATTTTGTCTTTGAAATGCAGTTATATTTCATCTAGTCTGTCCTTTCTTCTCTGATAACAATAATAATGGTATTCCTTTTCCTTTTTTTTCCTCTTCTACACTGTCCTGTTCTCAGCTAAGTTTTGCTGTTTCCATTACCAGTCTCTTTATGCGAAACCAGACACCTTGCAGTTGATTGTTTATCATACTAGAAATGCCTTTTTTTTCCAATGTGAAGGTGAGACATTTTTAAAAATATAAAAGTTGTTTTAAAAATACGTATGTATACTAGCAATGTAACATTTTTCCTTATTTGAATGCATACCATTTATGACTAGCTTCCGTAAAATATATAATACAAAAATTTCAGTAAATTTACAAAGCTTTTTTAATCATGAATTTCTTTTCTTAAAAATTTTGTTCTTGATTTTTTCCAGAGATGATTTAAAGATTTCAGAATAAATTACTTTCAAATTATGAAGAAAAAATTAGAAAAAATTTACCTGTAATCTAAATGAATGAAAATAATTTCAGAATGCATTTATAGAACTACATATCTATATAATAACTAGAGGTAAGAATCACTGAGAATAAATTAAAATTATGAACATATTCAGCATCTTCTTTACCCTGTTTTTTCTTTTTCATTATTTTTTATTCTACATTTTTAGTTCTTCTTTGCATAGAACACTTATTTGATGTTCACTGAAAAGTTTCAACCAGCTCTTTTGACATCTGTTCATAAATTTTCGACAAAATTGATTCACATGTGAAGGCAGAGGGTGCTTTGGGGGTGGGGATGCTATTTTAAATAAATAGCTGCATAGATTTAATTTTCATCTTAAGTGGGTGAGGTGATATTCACTAGTTAATATGCTGGTTTTCTAGTTGACAGGTTTCTTCTGAGAAAACAGACAAGCACACATGAATCCTGAGTGATGATATACCACTCAACTGTGCAGGTAGAATTAGGATAACTTAATATAAGAATCAGCTAAAAAAATCTTATCCTTTTTTAATGTCAATATATCACATATGCATTTTAGTTCTCTGTTTGCATGGTAGCAGACATGACCAAAGTAGTTGAAACAATAAGGATCTTTTGTTTACAGCTGAATGAAGAACACTTGTACACTTTTAAAGGATGATATTCTAAGGGCACATTAGTTTATTTTCTACAGATGCATAGACTATGTAAATTATAACAGGACAGTTTGTCAGTTTACACACTCATAGACATTTAGGACACATTTTAAAGACCTGCATTTAAATCCATTACTTTTCTATCTAGGTTAATTCTTGCATTCAGTGTAAGATTCAATGAGCCAGCTTTGACTATTTTTCTTGATACAGAAGTATTCAGTTATAGGCCAGGGTCTATTATTCCAGGCACATTATAAACCAGTGTCTTCTGGGTAATGAAGACATTTGACACTGAGAAATGAGGATCATAAGCTAATGATTCTAATAATAAAGTTGTCATTAAAATTTGACATGGATTAGAAAAGCAGAAGATCCAAAGCACTGCAACATTAAACAAACATTTAAAGACAAATTGTGCTA